>NW_026736993.1:0-53291 GCF_949786415.1 Peromyscus eremicus | reverse complement strand
TCCCAGCAAGTACAGTGTATTGGACTGAAGAGGAGCTACTGTTCTTCTCAGTTTCCTAAGCAGAGTTGAACTAGATATGGCCCGTGTGTTTAGGAAGTACAGTTCCTTTTTTCTGAGCAAGCTCACTGTTCTGGCCCTATAAGAAACACAGTAGAGTAGAAGAGTGCTCTTTTCTCAAAAGCAGAGTGTGTTTCTTGTAAAGCGAGCTAGCGTTTGTTTCCCAGTCCTAAATGGAGTTGAATCACAAGCAGTTTCTGGTCCTACGAACAAGAGTTGTTTTCTGGTAAGGAAAGTCACTATTGCGCTCCCATTGCCATACACAGGGCAAATAGCACTCACGTCTTTTCCAGCAAGTACAGTGTATTGGACTGAATAGGAGCTACTGTTCTTGTCAGTTTCCTAAGCAGAGTTGAACTACATATGCTCCTCGTGTGTAGGAAGCACAGTTCTTTTGTTCTGAGCAAGCTCACTGTTTGGACCCCTTAGGAAACACAGTAGAGTAGAAGAGTGCTCTTTTCTCTAAAGCAGAGTGTGTTTCTTGTAAGGCGAGCTAGCGTTTGTGTCCCAGTCCTAAATGGAGTGGAATCACATGCAGTTTCTGGTCCTACGAGCAAGAGTTGTTTTATGGTAAGAATAGTCACTATTGCGCTGCCTTTGCCATACACAGGACAAATAGCACTGGTGTCTGTTCCCAGCAAGCACAGTGTATTGGACTGAAGAGGATCTACAGTTCTTGTCAGGTTCCTAAGCAGAATTGAACTAGATATGGCCGTGTTTGTAGGAAGCACAGACTTTTGTTCTGAGCAAGCTCACTGTTCGGACACCATAGGAAACACAGTAGAGTAGAAGAGTGCTCTTTTCTCTAAAGCAGAGTGTGTTTCTTGTAAGGCGAGCTAGCGTTTGTTTCACAGTCCTAAATGGAGTTGAATCACATGCAGTTTCTGGTCCTAAGAGCAAGAGTTGATTTCTGGTAAGGAAAGTCACTATTGTGCTCCCCTTGCCATACATAGTGCAAATAGCTCTCGCGTCTGATCCCAGCAAGTACAGTGTATCGGACTGAAGAGGATCTACTGTTCTTGTCAGTTTCCTAAGCAGAGTGGAACTAGATATGGCCCGTGTGTAGGAGCACAGTTCTTATGTTCTGAGCAAGCTCATTGTTCTGGTCCTATAGGAAACACAGTAGAGTAGAAGAGTGCTCTTTTCTCAAAAACAGAGTGTGTTTTTGTAGGCGAGCTAGCGTTTGTTTCCTAGTCCTAAATGGAGTAGAATCACATACAGTTTCTGGTCCTATGAACAAGAGTTGTTTTCTGGTGAGGAAAGTCACTATTGCGTTCCCATTGCCCTACACAAGACAAATAGCACTCGCGTCTTTTCCCAGCAAGTACAGTGTATTGGACTGAATAGGAGCTACTGTTCTTGTCAGTTTACTAAGCAGAGTTGAACTAGATATGGTCCGTGTGTGTAGGAAGCATAGTTCTTTTGTTCTGAACAAGCTCACTGCTTGGACCCCATAGGAAACACAGTAGAGTAGAAGAGTGCTCTTTTCTCTAAAGGAGAGTGTGTTTCTTGTAAGGCGAGCTAGCGTTTGTTTCCCAGTCCTAAATGGAGTGTAATCACATGCAGTTTCTGGTCCTATGAGCAAGAGTTGTTTTCTGGTAAGGAAAGTCACTATTGCGCTCCCATTGCCATACACAGTGCAAATAGCCCTCCCGTCTGTTCCCAGCAAGTTACAGTGTATTGGACTGAAGAGGAGCTACTGTTCTTCTCAGTTTCCTAAGCAGAGTTGAACTAGATATGGCCCGTGTGTTTAGGAAGTACAGTTCCTTTTTTCTGAGCAAGCTCACTGTTCTGGCCCTATAAGAAACACAGTAGAGTAGAAGAGTGCTCTTTTCTCAAAAGCAGAGTGTGTTTCTTGTAAAGCGAGCTAGCGTTTGTTTCCAGTCCTAAATGGAGTTGAATCACAAGCAGTTTCTGGTCCTACGAACAAGAGTTGTTTTCTGGTAAGGAAAGTCACTATTGCGCTCCATTGCCATACACAGGGCAAATAGCACTCACGTCTTTTCCCAGTAAGTACAGTGTATTGGACTGAATAGGAGCTACTGTTCTTGTCAGTTTCCTAAGCAGAGTTGAACTACATATGGTCCTCGTGTGTAGGAAGCACAGTTCTTTTGTTCTGAGCAAGCTCACTGTTTGGACCCCTTAGGAAACACAGTAGAGTAGAAGAGTGCTCTTTTCTCTAAGCAGAGTGTGTTTCTTGTAAGGCGAGCTAGCGTTTGTGTCCAGTCCTAAATGGAGTGGAATCACATGCAGTTTCTGGTCCTACGAGCAAGAGTTGTTCTATGGTAAGAATAGTCACTATTGCGCTGCCTTTGCCATACACAGGACAAATAGCACTGGTGTCTGTTCCCAGCAAGCACAGTGTATTGGACTGAAGAGGATCTACTGTTCTTGTCAGGTTCCTAAGCAGAATTGAACTAGATATGGCCGTGTGTGTAGGAAGCACAGACTTTTGTTCTGAGCAAGCTCACTGTTCGGACACCATAGGAAACACAGTAGAGTAGAAGAGTGCTCTTTTCTCTAAAGCAGGAGTGTGTTTCTTGTAAGGCGAGCTAGCGTTTGTTTCACAGTCCTAAATGGAGTTGAATCACATGCAGTTCTGGTCCTAAGAGCAAGAGTTGATTTCTGGTAAGGAAAGTCACTATTGTGCTCCCCTTGCCATACATAGTGCAAATAGCTCTCGCGTCTGTTCCCAGCAAGTACAGTGTATCGGACTGAAGAGGATCTACTGTTCTTGTCAGTTTCCCTAAGCAGAGTGGAACTAGATATGGCCCGTGTGTTTAGGAAGTACAGTTCCTTTTTTCTGAGCAAGCTCACTGTTCTGGCCCTATAAGAAACACAGTAGAGTAGAAGAGTGCTCTTTTCTCAAAAGCAGAGTGTGTTTCTTGTAAAGCGAGCTAGCGTTTGTTTCCCAGTCCTAAATGGAGTTGAATCACAAGCAGTTTCTGGTCCTACGAACAAGAGTTGTTTTCTGGTAAGGAAAGTCACTATTGCGCTCCCATTGCCATACACAGGGCAAATAGCACTCGCGTCTTTTCCCAGCAAGTACAGTGTATTGGACTGAATAGGAGCTACTGTTCTTGTCAGTTTCCTAAGCAGAGTTGAACTACATATGGTCCTCGTGTGTAGGAAGCACAGTTCTTTTGTTCTGAGCAAGCTCACTGTTTGGACCCCTTAGGAAACAAGTAGAGAAGAAGAGTGCTCTTTTCTCTAAAGCAGAGTGTGTTTCTTGTAAGGCGAGCTAGCGTTTGTGTCCCAGTCCTAAATGGAGTGGAATCACATGCAGTTTCTGGTCCTTACGAGCAAGAGTTGTTTTATGGTAAGAATAGTCACTATTGCGCTGCCTTTGCCTTACACAGGACAAATAGCACTGGTGTCTGTTCCCAGCAAGCACAGTGTATTGGACTGAAGAGGATCTACTGTTCTTGTCAGGTTCCTAAGCAGAATTGAACTAGATATGGCCGTGTGTGTAGGAAGCACAGACTTTTGTTCTGAGCAAGCTCACTGTTCGGACACCATAGGAAACACAGTAGAGTAGAAGAGTGCTCTTTTCTCTAAAGCAGAGTGTGTTTCTTGTAAGGCGAGCTAGCGTTTGTTTCACAGTCCTAAATGGAGTTGAATCACATGCAGTTTCTGGTCCTAAGAGCAAGAGTTGATTTCTGGTAAGGAAAGTCACTATTGTGCTCCCCTTGCCATACATAGTGCAAATAGCTCTCGCGTCTGTTCCCAGCAAGTACAGTGTATCGGACTGAAGAGGATCTACTGTTCTTGTCAGTTTCCTAAGCAGAGTGGAACTAGATATGGCCCGTGTGTAGGAGCACAGTTCTTATGTTCTGAGCAAGCTCATTGTTCTGGTCCTATAGGAAACACAGTAGAGTAGAAGAGTGCTCTTTTCTCAAAAACAGAGTGTGTTTTTGTAAGGCGAGCTAGCGTTTGTTTCCTAGTCCTAAATGGAGTTGAATCACATACAGTTTCTGGTCCTATGAACAAGAGTTGTTTTCTGGTGAGGAAAGTCACTATTGCGTTCCCATTGCCCTACACAAGACAAATAGCACTCGCGTCTTTTCCCAGCAAGTACAGTGTATTGGACTGAATAGGAGCTACTGTTCTTGTCAGTTTACTAAGCAGAGTTGAACTAGATATGGTCCGTGTGTGTAGGAAGCATAGTTCTTTTGTTCTGAACAAGCTCACTGTTTGGACCCCATAGGAAACACAGTAGAGTAGAAGAGTGCTCTTTTCCCTAAAGGAGAGTGTGTTTCTTGTAAGGCGAGCTAGCGTTTGTTTCCCAGTCCTAAATGGAGTGTAATCACATGCAGTTTCTGGTCCTACGAGCAAGAGTTGTTTTCTGGTAAGGAAAGTCACTATTGTGCTCCCATTGCCATACACAGTGCAAATAGCCCTCCCGTCTCTTCCCAGCAAGTACAGTGTATTGGACTGAAGAGCATCTACTGTTCTTGTCAGTTTCTTAAGCAGAATTGAACTAGATATGGCCGTGTGTGTAGGAAGCACAGTTCTTTTGTTCTGAGCAAGCTCACTGTTCGGACACCATAGGAAACACAGTAGAGTAGAAAAGTGCTCTTTTCTCAAAAGCAGAGTGTGTTTCATGTAAGGCGAGCTAGCATTTGTTTCCCAGTCCTAAATGTAGTTGAATCACATGCAGTTTCTCGTCCTATGAGCAAGAGTTGTTTTCTGGTAAGGAAAGTCACTATTGCGCTCCCATTGCCATACACAGTGCAAATAGCACTCGCATCTGTTCTCAGCAAGTACAGTGTATCGAACTGAAGAGGAGCTACTGTTCTTGTCAGTTTCCTAAGCAGAGTTGAACTAGATATGGCCCGTGTGTGTAGGAAGCACAGTTCTTTTGTTCTGAGCAAGCTGACTGTTCTGGCCCTACAGGAAACACAGTAGAGTAGAAGAGTGCTCTTTTCTCAAAGGCAGAGTGTGTTTCTTGTAAGGCCAGCTCTCGTTTGTTTCCCAGTCCTAAATGGAGTTGAATCACATGCAGTATCTGGTCCTACGATCAAGAGTTGTTTTCTGGTAAGGAAAGTCACTATTGCGCTCCCATTGCCATACACAGGGCAAATAGCACTCGCGTCTTTTCCCAGCAAGTACAGTGTATTGGACTGAATAGGAGCTACTGTACTTGTCAGTTTCCTAAGAAGAGTTGAACTAGATATGGCCGTGTGTGTAGGAAGCACAGTTTTTTTGTTCTGAGCAAGCTCACTGTTCAGACCCCATAGGAAACACAGTAGAGTAGAAGAGTGCTTTTTTCTCAAAAGCAGAGTGTGTTTCTTTTAAGGCGAGCTAGCTTTTTTTTCCCATTCCTAAATGGAGTGGAATCACATGCAGTTTCTGGTCCTACGAGCAAGAGTTTTTTTCTGGTAAGGAAAGTCAATATTGCACTCCTATTGCCATAAACAGTGCAAATAGCCCTCCCGTCTTTTCGCAGCAAGTACAGTGTATTGGACTGAAGAGGACCTACTGTTCTTGTCAGTTTCCTAAGAAGAGTTGAACTAGATATGGCCCGTGTGTGGGAAGCACAGTTCTTTTGTTCTGATCAAGCTCACTGTTCTGGCCCTGTAGGAAACACAGTAGAGTAGAAGAGTGCTTTTTTCTCTAAAGCAGTGTGTTTCTTGTAAGGCGAGCTAGCGTTTGTTTCCCAGTCCTAAATGGAGTTGAATCACATGCAGTTTCTGGTCCTAAGAGCAAGAGTTGTTTCTGGTAAGGAAAGTCACTATTGCGCTCCCTTTGTCATACACAGTGCAAATAGCACATGCGTCTGTTCCCAGCAATTACAGTGTATTGGACTAAAGAGGACCTACTGTTCTTCTCAGTTTCCTATGCAGAGTTGAACTAGATATGGCACGTGTTTGTAGGAAGCACAGTTCTTATGTTCTGAGCAAGCTCACTGTTCTGGCCCTATAGGAAACACAGTAGAGTAGAAGAGTGCTCTTTTTCTAAAGCAGAGTGTGTTTCTTGTAAGGCGAGCTAGCGTTTGTTTCCCAGTCCTAAATGGAGTTGAATCACATGCAGTTTCTGGTCCTACGAACAAGAGTTGTTTTCTGGTAAGGAAAGTCACTATTGCGCTCCCATTGCCATACACAGGGCAAATAGCACTCTTGTCTTTTCCCAGCAAGTACAGTGTATTGGACTGAATAGGAGCTACTGTTCTTGTCAGTTTCCTAAGCAGAGTTGAACTACATATGGTCCTCGTGTGTAGGAAGCACAGTTCTTTTGTTCTGAGCAAGCTCACTGTTTGGAACCCATAGGAAACACAGTAGAGTAGAAGAGTGCTCTTTTCTCTAAAGCAGAGTGTGTTTCTTGTAAGGCGAGCTAGCGTTTGTGTCCCAGTCCTAAATGGAGTTGAATCACATGCAGTTTCTGTTCCTAGGAGCAAGAGTTTTTTTGTGGTAAGAATAGTCACGATTACGCTGCCATTGCCATACACAGGACAAATAGCACTGGCGTCTATTCCCAGCAAGTACAGTGTATTGGACTGAAGAGGATCTACTGTTCTTGTCAGGTTCCTAATCAGAATTGAACTAGATATGGCCGTGTGTGTAGGAAGCACAGTTCTTATGTTCTGAGCAAGCTCATTGTTCTGGCACTACAGGAAACACAGTAGAGTAGAAGAGTGCTCTTTTCTCAAAAGCAGAGTGTGTTTTTGTAAGGCGAGCTAGAGTTTGTTTCCCAGTCCTAAATGGAGTTGAGTCACGTGCAGTTTTTTGTCCTACGAGCAAGAGTTGTTTTCTGGTAAGACGAGTCACTATTCTGCTCCAATTGCCATACACAGTGCAAATAGCACTCGCGTCTGTTCCCAGCAAGTACAGTGTATTGGACTGAATAGGAGCTAGTGTTCTTCTCAGTTTCCTAAGCAGAGTTGAACTAGATATGGTCCATGTGTGTAGGAAGCACAGTTCTTTTGTTCTGAGTAAGCTCACTGTTCGGACCCTATAGGAAACACAGTAGAGTAGAAGAGTGCTCTTTTCTCAAAAGCAGAGTTTGTTTCTTGTAAGGCGAGATAGCGTTTGTTTCCCAGTCCTAAATGGAGTTGAATCACATGCAGTGTGGTCCTACGAGCAAGAGTTCTTTTATGATAAGAATAGTCACTATTCCGTTGCCATTGCCATACACAGGACAAATAGCACTGGCATCTGTTCCCAGCAAGTACAGTGTATTGGACTGAAGAGGATCTACTGCTCTGGTCAGGTTCCTAAGCAGAATTGAACTAGATATGGCCGTGTGTGTAGAAAGCACAGTTCTTCTGTTCTGAGCAAGATCACTATTCGGACCCCATAGGAAACACAGTAGAGTAGAAGAGTGCTCTTTTCTCAAAAGCAGAGTGTGTTTCTTGTAAGGCAAATTAGCGTTTGTTTCCCAGTCCTAAATGGAGTTGAATCACATGCAGTTTCTGTTCCTACGAGCAAGAGTTGTTTTCTGGTAAGGAAAGTCACTATTGTGCTCCCATTGCCATACACAGTGCAAATAGCACTGGCGCCTGTTCCCAGCACGTACAGTGTATCGGACTGAAGAGGATCTAATGTCTTGTCAGTTTCCTAAGCAGAGTTGAACTAGATAAGGCCCGTGTGTGTAGGAAGCACAGTTCTTATGTTCTGAGCAAGCTCACTGTTCTGGCCCTATAGGAAACACAGTAGAGTAGAAGAGTGGTCTTTTCTCAAAAGCAGAGTGTGTTTCTTGTAAGGCGAGCTAGCGTTTGTTTCCTAGACCTAAATGGAGTTGAATCACATGCAGTTTCTGGTCCTACGAACAAGAGTTGTTTTCTGTTAACGAAAGTCACCATTGAGCTCCCATTGCCATACACAGGGCAAATAGCACTCGCGTCTTTTCCCAGCAAGTACAGTGTATCGGACTGAAGAGGAGCTACTGTTCTTGTCAGTTTCCTAAGCAGAGTTCAACTACATATGGTCCTTGTGTGTAGGAAGCACAGTTCTTTTTTTCTGAGCAAGCTCACTCTTTGGACCCCATAGGAAACACAGTAGAGTAGAAGAGTGCTCTTTTCTCTAAAGCAGAGTGTTTTTCTTGTAAGGCGAGCTAGCGTTTGTGTCCCAGTCCTAAATGGAGTTGAATCCCATGCAGTTTCTGGTACTACGAGCAAGAGTTGATTTCTGGTAAGTAGAGTCACTATTGCGCTGCCATTGCCATACCCAGGACAAATAGCACTGGCGTCTGTTCGCAGCAAGTACAGTGTATTGGGCTGAAGAGGATCTACTGTTCTTGTCAGTTCCTAACCAGACTTGAATTAGATATGGCCGTGTGTGTAGGAAGCACAGTTTTTTTGTTCTGAGCAAGCTCACTGTTCGGACCCCATAGGAAACACAGTAGAATAGAAGAGTGCTTTTTTCTCAAAAGCAGAGTGTGTTTCTTTTAAGGCGAGCTAGCGTTTTTTTCCCATTCCTAAATGGAGTGGAATCACATGCAGTTTCTGGTCTTAAGAGCAAGAGTTGTTTTCTGGTAAGGGAAGTCAATATTGCACTCCCATTGCCATAAACAGTGCAAATAGCCTTCCCGTCTATTCCCAGCAAGTACAGCGTATTGGACTTAATAGGAGCTACTGTTCTTGTCAGTTTACTAAGCAGAGTTGAACTAGATATGGTCCGTGTGTGTAGGAAGCATAGTTCTTTTGTTCTGAACTAGCTCACTGTTTGGACCCCATAGGAAACACAGTAGAGAAGAAGAGTGCTCTTTTCTCTAAAGCAGAGTGTTTTTCTTGTAAGGCGAGCTAGCGTTTGTTTCCCAGTCCTAAATGGAGTGGAATCACATGCAGTTTCTGGTCCTACGAGCAAGAGTTTTTTTCTGGTAAGGAAAGTCACTATTGCGCTCCCATTGCCATACACAGTACAAATAGCCTTCCCATCTGTTCCCAGGAAGTACAGTGTATTGGACTGAAGAGGATCTACTGTTCTTCTCAGTTTCCTAAGCAGAGTTGAACTAGATATGGCCCGTGTGTTTAGGAAGTACAGTTCCTTTTTTCGGAGCAAGCTCACTGTTCTGGCCCTATAGGAAACACAGTAGAGTAGAAGAGTGCTCTTTTCTCAAAAGCAGAGTGTGTTTCTTGTAAAGCGAGCTAGAGTTTGTTTCCCAGTCCTAAATGGAGTTTAATCACATGCAGTTTCTGGTCCTACGAGCAAGAGTTGTTTTCTGGTAAGAAGAGTCACTATTGCGCTGCCATTGCCCTACACAGGACAAATAGCACTGGCGTCTGTTCCCAGCAAGTACAGTGTATTGGACTGAAGAAGGTCTACTATTCTTGTCAGGTTCCTAAGCACACTTGAACGAGATATGGCCGTGTGTGTAGGAAGCACAGTTTTTTTGTTCTGAGCAAGCTCACTTTTCGGAACACATAGGAAACACAGTAGAGTAGAAGAGTGCTCTTTTCTCAAAAGCAGAGTGTTTTTCTTGGAGTCGAGCTAGCGTTTGTTTCCCAGTCTTAAATGGAGTTGAGTCACATGCAGTTTTTTTGTCCTACGAGCAAGAGTTGTTTTCTGGTAAGACAAGTCACTATCGTGCTCCAATTGCCATACACAGTGCAAATAGCACTCGCGTCTGTTCCCCGCAAGTACAGTGTATTCGAATGAAGAGGAGCTACTGTTCTTGTTTGTTTCCTAAGCAGAGTTGAACTAGATATGGCCCGTGTGTGTAGTAAGCACAGTTCTTTTGTTCTGAGCAAGCTCACTCTTTGGACCCCATAGGAAACACAGTAGTGTAGAAGAGTGCTCTTTTCTCAAATGCAGAGTGTGTTTCATGTAAGGCGAGCTAGCATTTGTTTCCCAGTCCTAAATGGAGTTGAATCACATGCAGTTTCTGGTCCTACGAGCAAGAGTTGTTTTCTGGTAAGGAAAGTCACTATTGTGCTCCCATTGCCATACACAGTGCAAATAGCACTCGCGTCTGTTCTCAGCAAGTACAGTGTATCGAACTGAAGAGGAGCTACTGTTCTTGTCAGTTTCCTAAGCAGTGTTGAACTAGATATGGCCCGTGTGTGTAGGAAGCACAGTTCTTTTGTTCTGAGCAAGCTCACTGTTCTGGCCCTACAGGAAACACAGTAGAGTATATGAGTGTTCTTTTCTCTAAAGCAGAGTGTGTTTCTTGTAAGGCCAGCTCGCGTTTGTTTCCCAGTCCTAAATGGAGTTGACTCACAGACAGTTTTTGGTCCTAAAAGCAAGAGTTGTTTTCTGGTAAGAAGTGTCACTATTGCGCTCTAAATGCCATACACAGTGCAAATAGCACTCGCGTCTGTTCCCAGCAAGTACAGTGTATTGGACTGAATAGGAGCTACTGTTCTTGTCAGTTTCCTAAGCAGAGTTGAACAAGATATGGTCCATGTGTGTAGGAAGCACAGTTCTTTTGTTCTGACCAAGATCACTGTTTGGACCCCATAGGAAACACAGTAGAGTAGAAGAGTGCTCTTTTCTCAAAAGCAGAGTGTGTTTCTTGTAGGCGAGCTAGCGTTTGTTTCCCAGTCCTAAATGGAGTGGAATCACATGCAGTTTGTGGTCCTACAAGCAAGAGTTGTTGTATGATAAGAATAGTCACTATTGCGCTGCCATTGCCATACACAGTGCAAATAGCCCTCTTGTCTGTTCCCAGCAAGTACAGTGTATTGGACTGAAGAGGATCTACTGTTCTTGTCAGGTTCCTAAGCAGAATTGAACTAGATATGACCGTGTTTGTAGGAAGCACAGTTCTTATGTTCTGAGCAAGCTCATTGTTCTGGCACTACAGCAAACACAGTAGAGTAGAAGAGTGCTCTTTTCTCAAAAGCAGAGTGTGTTTTTGTAAGGCGAGCTAGCGTTTGTTTCCTAGTCCTAAATGGAGTTGAATCACATGCAGTTTCTGGTCCTACGAACAAGAGTTGTTTTCTGGTAAGGAAAGTCACTATTGCGCTCCAATTGCCATACACAAGACAAATAGCACTCGCGTCTTTTACCAGTAAGTACAGTGTATTGGACTGAATAGGAGCTACTGTTCTTGTCAGTTTACTAAGCAGAGTTGAACTAGATATGGCCCGTGTGTGGGAAGCACAGTTCTTATGTTCTGAGCAAGCTTACTGTTCTGGTCCTATAGGAAACACAGTAGAGTAGAAGTGTGCTCTTTTTCTAAAGTAGAGTGTGTTTCTTGTAAGGAGAGCTATCGTTTGTTTCCCAGTCCTAAATGGATTTGAATCACATGCAGTTTCTGGTCCTAGGAGCAAGAGTTTTTTTGTGGTAAGAATAGTCACTATTACGCTGCCATTGCCATACACAGGACAAAGAGCACTGGCGTCTGTTCCCAGCAAGTACAGTGTATTGGACTGAAGAGGATCTACTGTTCTTGTCAGGTTCCTAAGCAGAATTGAACTAAATATGGCCGTGTGTGTAGGAAGCACAGTTCTTTTGTTCTGAGCAAGCTTACTGTTTTGGCCCTATAGGAAACACAGTAGAGAACAGTGCTCTTTTCTCAAAAGCAGAGTGTGTTTCTTGTAAGGCGAGCTAGCATTTGTTTCCCAGTCCTAAATGGAGTTGAATCACATGCAGTTTCTGGTCCTATGAGCAAGAGTTGTTTTCTGGTAAGGAAAGTCACTATTGTTCTCCCTTTGCCATACACAGTGCAAATAGTACTCGCGTCTGTTCCCAGAAAGTACAGTGTATCGGACTGAAGAGGAGCTACTGTTCTTGTCAGTTTCCTAAGCAGAGTTGAACTAGATATGGCCCGTGTGTGTAGGAAGCACAGTTCTTTTGTTCTGAGCAAGCTCACTGTTCTGGCCCTACAGGAAACACAGTAGAGTATATGAGTGTTCTTTTCTCTAAAGCAGAGTGTGTTTCTTGTAAGGCCAGCTCGCGTTTGTTTCCCAGTCCTAAATGGAGTTGAGTCACAGACAGTTTTTGGTCCTAAAAGCAAGAGTTGTTTTCTGGTAAGAAGAGTCACTATTGCGCTCTAAATGCCATACACAGTGCAAATAGCACTCGCGTCTGTTCCCAGCAAGTACAGTGTATTGGACTGAATAGGAGCTACTGTTCTTGTCAGTTTCCTAAGCAGAGTTGAACTAGATATGGTCCATGTGTGTAGGAAGCACAGTTCTTTTGTTCTGACCAAGATCACTGTTTGGACCCCATAGGAAACACAGTATTGTAGAAGAGTGCCCTTTTCTCAAAAGCAGAGTGTGTTTCTTGTAGGCGAGCTAGCGTTTGTTTCCCAGTCCTAAATGGAGTGGAATCACATGCAGTTTGTGGTCCTACGAGCAAGAGTTGTTGTATGATAAGAATAGTCACTATTGCGCTGCCATTGCCATATACAGGACAAATAGCACTGGCGTCTGTTCCCAGCAAGTACAGTGTATTGGACTGAAGAGGATCTACTGTTCTTGTCAGGTTCCTAAGCAGAATTGAACTAGATATGGCCGTGTGTGTAGGAAGCACAGTTCTTATGTTCTGAGCAAGCTCATTGTTCTGGCACTACAGGAAACACAGTAGAGTAGAAGAGTGCTCTTTTCTCAAAAGCAGAGTGTGTTTTTGTAAGGCGAGCTAGCGTTTGTTTCCTAGTCCTAAATGGAGTTGAATCACATGCAGTTTCTGGTCCTACGAACAAGAGTTGTTTTCTGGTAAGGAAAGTCACTATTGCGCTCCAATTGCCATACACAAGACAAATAGCACTAGCGTCTTTTACCAGTAAGTACAGTGTATTGGACTGAATAGGAGCTACTGTTCTTGTCAGTTTACTAAGCAGAGTTGAACTAGATATGGCCCGTGTGTGGGAAGCACAGTTCTTATGTTCTGAGCTAGCTTACTGTTCTGGTCCTATAGGAAACACAGTAGAGTAGAAGTGTGCTCTTTTTCTAAAGTAGAGTGTGTTTCTTGTAAGGAGAGCTATCGTTTGTTTCCCAGTCCTAAATAGATTTGAATCACATGCAGTTTCTGGTCCTAGGAGCAAGAGTTTTTTTGTGGTAAGAATAGTCACTATTACGCTGCCATTGCCATACACAGGACAAAGAGCACTGGCGTCTGTTCCCAGCAAGTACAGTGTATTGGACTGAAGAGGATCTACTGTTCTTGTCAGGTTCCTAAGCAGAATTGAACTAAATACGGCCGTGTGTGTAGGAAGCACAGTTCTTTTGTTCTGAGCAAGCTTACTGTTTTGGCCCTATAGGAAACACAGTAGAGAACAGTGCTCTTTTCTCAAAAGCAGAGTGTGTTTCTTGTAAGGCGAGCTAGCATTTGTTTCCCAGTCCTAAATGGAGTTGAATCACATGCAGTTTCTGGTCCTACGAGCAAGAGTTGTTTTCTGGTAAGGAAAGTCACTATTGTTCTCCCTTTGCCATACACAGTGCAAATAGTACTCGCGTCTGTTCCCAGAAAGTACAGTGTATCGGACTGAAGAGGAGCTACTGTTCTTGTCAGTTTCCTAAGCAGAGTTGAACTAGATATGGCCCGTGTGTTTAGGAAGCAGAGTTATTATGTTCTGAGCAAGCTCACTGTTCTGGCCCTATAGAAAACACAGTAGAGTAGAAGAGTGCTCTTTTCTCTAAAGCAGAGTGTGTTTCTTTTAAGGCGAGCTCGCGTTTGTTTCCCAGTCTTAAATGGAGTTGAATCACATGCAGTATTTGGTCCTACGAGCAAGAGTTGTTTTCTGGTAAGAAGAGTCACTATTGTGTTCCAAATGCCATACACTGTGCAAATAGCACTCGGCTCTGTTCCCAGCAAGTACAGTGTATTGGACTGAATAGGAGCTACTGTTCTTGTCAGTTTCATAAGCAGAGTTGAACTAGATATGATCCATGTGTGTAGGAAGCACAGTTCTTTTGTTCTGAGCAAGCTCACTGTTTGGACCCCATAGGAAACACAGTAGAGTAGAAGAGTGCTCTTTTCTCTAAAGCAGTGTGTTTGTTGTAAGTCGAGCTAGCATTTCTTTCCCAGTCCTAAATGGAGTTGAATCACATGCAGTTTCTGGTCCTAGGAGCAAGAGTTGTTTTCTGGTAAGGAAAGTCACTATTGTGCTCCCATTGCCATACACAGTGCAAATAGCCCTCTTGTCTGTTCCCAGCAAGTACAGTGTATTGGACTGAAGAGGAGCTACTGTTCTTGTCAGTTTCCTAAGAAGAGTTGAACTAGATATGGCCCGTGTGGGTAGGAAGCACAGTTCTTTTTTCTGAGCAAGCTCACTGTTCTGGCCCTATAGGAAACACAGTAGAGTAGAATAGTGCTCTTTTCTCAAAAGCAGAGTGTGTTTCTTGTAAAGTGAGCTAGAGTTTGTTTTCCAGTCCTAAAGGGAGTTGAGTCACATGCAGTTTTTTGTCCTATGAGCAAGAGTTGTTTTCTGGTAGGACGAGTCACTATTCTGCTCCAATTGCCATACACAGTGCAAATAGCACTCGCGTCTGTTCCCCGCAAGTACAGTGTATTCGACTGAAGAGGAGCTACTGTTCTTGTTTGTTTCCTAAGCAGAGTTGAACTAGATATGGCCCATGTGTGGGAAGCACAGTTCTTTTGTTCTGAGCAAGCTCACTGTTCTGGCCCTGTAGGAAACACAGTAGAGTAGAAGAGTGCTTTTTTCTCTAAAGCAGTGTGTTTCTTGTAAGGCGAGCTAGCGTTTGTTTCCCAGTCCTAAATGGAGTTGAATCACATGCAGTTTCTGGTCCTACGAGCAAGAGTTGTTTCTGGTAAGGAAAGTCACTATTGCGCTCCCTTTGTCATACACAGTGCAAATAGCACATGCTTCTGTTCCCAGCAAGTACAGTGTATTGGACTGAAGAGGAACTACTGTTCTTCTCAGTTTCCTAAGCAGAGTTGAACTAGATATGGCACGTGTGTGTAGGAAGCACAGTTCTTATGTTCTGAGCAAGCTCACTGTTCTGGCCCTATAGGAAACACAGTAGAGTAGAAGAGTGCTCTTTTTCTAAAGCAGAGTGTGTTTCTTGTAAGGAGAGCTAGCGTTTGTTTCCCAGTCCTAAATGGAGTTGAATCACATGAAGTTTCTGGTCCTAGAGGCAAGAGTTTTTTTATGGTAAGAATAGTCACTGTTGCGCTGCCATTGCCATACACAGGACAAATAACACTGGTGTCTGTTCCCAGCAAGTACAGTGTATTGGATTGAAGAGGAGCTACTGTTCTTGTCAGTTTCCTAAGCAGAGTTGAACTAGATATGGCCCATGTGTGCAGGAAGCACAGTTCTTTTGTTCTGAGCAAGCTCTCTGTTCTGGCCCTATAGGAAACACAGTAGAGTAGAAGAGTGCTCTTTTCTCTAAAGCAGAGTGTGTTTCTTTTAAGGAGAGCTCGCGTTTGTTTCCCAGTCTTAAATGGAGTTGAATCACATGCAGTATTTGGTCCTACGAGCAAGAGTTGTTTTCTGGTAAGAAGAGTCACTATTGTGTTCCAAATGCCATACACTGTGCAAATAGCACTCGGCTCTGTTCCCAGCAAGTACAGTGTATTGGACTGAATAGGAGCTACTGTTCTTGTCAGTTTCATCAGCAGAGTTGAACTAGATATGATCCATGTGTGTAGGAAGCACAGTTCTTTTGTTCTGAGCAAGCTCACTGTTTGGACCCCACAGGAAACACAGTAGAGTAGAAGAGTGCTCTTTTCTCTAAAGCAGTGTGTTTGTTGTAAGTCGAGCTAGCATTTCTTTCCCAGTCCTAAATGGAGTTGAATCACATGCAGTTTCTGGTCCTAGGAGCAAGAGTTGTTTTCTGGTAAGGAAAGTCACTATTGTGCTCCCATTGCCATACACAGTGCAAATAGCCCTCCCGTCTGTTCCCAGCAAGTACAGTGTATTGGACTGAAGAGGAGCTACTGTTCTTGTCAGTTTCCTAAGAAGAGTTGAACTAGATATGGCCCGTGTGGGTAGGAAGCACAGTTCTTTTTTTCTGAGCAAGCTCACTGTTCTGGCCCTAATGGAAACACAGTAGAGTAGAATAGTGCTCTTTTCTCAAAAGCAGAGTGTGTTTCTTGTAAAGTGAGCTAGAGTTTGTTTTCCAGTCCTAAAGGGAGTTGAGTCACATGCAGTTTTTTGTCCTATGAGCAAGAGTTGTTTTCTGGTAGGACGAGTCACTATTCTGCTCCAATTGCCATACACAGTGCAAATAGCACTCGCGTCTGTTCCCCGCAAGTACAGTGTATTCGACTGAAGAGGAGCTACTGTTCTTGTTTGTTTCCTAAGCAGAGTTGAACTAGATATGGCCCATGTGTGGGAAGCACAGTTCTTTTGTTCTGAGCAAGCTCACTGTTCTGGCCCTGTAGGAAACACAGTAGAGTAGAAGAGTGCTTTTTTCTCTAAAGCAGTGTGTTTCTTGTAAGGCGAGCTAGCGTTTGTTTCCCAGTCCTAAATGGAGTTGAATCACATGCAGTTTCTGGTCCTACGAGCAAGAGTTGTTTCTGGTAAGGAAAGTCACTATTGCGCTCTCTTTGTCATACACAGTGCAAATAGCACATGCGTCTGTTCCCAGCAAGTACAGTGTATTGGACTGAAGAGGACCTACTGTTCTTCTCAGTTTCCTAAGCAGAGTTGAACTAGATATGGCACGTGTGTGTAGGAAGCACAGTTCTTATGTTCTGAGCAAGCTCACTGTTCTGGCCCTATTGGAAACACAGTAGAGTAGAAGAGTGCTCTTTTTCTAAAGCAGAGTGTGTTTCTTGTAAGGAGAGCTAGCGTTTGTTTCCCAGTCCTAAATGGAGTTGAATCACATGAAGTTTCTGGTCCTAGAGGCAAGAGTTTTTTTATGGTAAGAATAGTCACTATTGTGCTGCCATTGCCATACACAGGACAAAAAGCACTGGCATCTGTTCCCAGCAAGTACAGTGTATTGGATTGAAGAGGAGCTACTGTTCTTCTCAGTTTCCTAAGCAGAGTTGAACTAAATATTGCCCGTGTGTCTAGGAAGCACAGTTCATTTTTCTGAGCAAGCTCACTGTTCTGGCTCTATAGGAAACACAGTAGAGTAAAAGAGTGCTCTTTTCTCAAAAGCAGAGTGTGTTTCTTGTAAGGCGAGCTAGCATTTGTTTCCCAGTCCTAAATGGAGTTGAGTCACATGCAGTTTTTTGTCCTACGAGCAAGAGTTGTTTTCTGGTAAGACGAGTCACTATTGTGCTCCAATTTCCATACACAGTGCAAATAGCACTCGCGTCTGTTCCCAGCAAGTACAGTGTATTCGACTGAAGAGGAGCTACTGTTCTTGTTTGTTTCCTAAGCAGAGTTGAACTAGATATGGCCCGTGTGTTTAGGAAGTACAGTTCCTTTTTTCTGAGCAAGCTCACTGTTCTGGCCCTATAAGAAACATTGTAGAGTAGAAGAGTGCTCTTTTCTCAAAAGCAGTGTGTGTTTCTTGTAAAGCGAGCTAGAGTTTGTTTCCCAGTCCTAAATGGAGTTGAATCACATGCAGTTTCTGGTCCTACGAGCAAGAGTTATTTTCCTTTAAGAAGAGTCACTAATGCGCTGCCATTGCCCTACACAGGACAAATAGCACTGGCGTCTGTTCCCAGCAAGTACAGTGTATTGGACTGAAGAGGAGCTACTGTTCTTGTCAGTTTCCTAAGCAGAGTTGAACTAGATATGGCCCGTGTGTGTAGGAAGCACAGTTCTTTTGTTCTGAGCAAGCTCACTGTTCTGCCCCTACGGGAAACACAGTAGAGTATATGAGTGCTTTTTTCTCTAAAGCAGAGTGTGTTTCTTGTAAGGCCAGCTCGCGTTTGTTTCCCAGTCCTAAATGGAGTTGAGTCACAGACAGTTTTTGGTCCTAAAAGCAAGAGTTGTTTTCTGGTAAGAAGAGTCACTATTGCGCTCTAAATGCCATACACAGTGCAAATAGCACTCGCGTCTGTTCCCAGCAAGTACAGTGTATTGGACTGAATAGGAGCTACTGTTCTTGTCAGTTTCCTAAGCAGAGTTGAACTAGATATGGTCCATGTGTGTAGGAAGCACAGTTCTTTTTTTCTGACCAAGATCACTGTTGGGACCCCATAGGAAACACAGTAGAGTAGAAGAGTGCTCTTTTCTCAAAAGCAGAGTGTGTTTCTTGTAAGGCGAGCTAGCGTTTGTTTCCCAGTCCTAAATGGAGTAGAGTCACATGCAGTTTTTTGTCCTACGAGCAAGAGTTGTTTTCTGGTAGGACAAGACACTATTGTGCTCCAATTGCCATACACAGTGAAAATAGCACTCGCGTCTGTTCCCAGCAAGTACAGTGTATTTGACTGAAGAGGAGCTACTGTTCTTGTTTGTTTCCTAAGCAGAGTTGAACTAGATATGGCCCGTGTGTGTAGGAAGCACAGTTCTTTTGTTCTGAGCAAGCTCACTCTTTGGACCCCATAGGAAACACAGTAGAGTAGAAGAGTGCTCTTTTCTCAAAAGCAGAGTGTGTTTCATGTAAGGCGAGCTAGCATTTGTTTCCCAGTCCTAAATGGAGTTGAATCACATGCAGTTTCTCGTCCTACGAGCAAGAGTTGTTTTCTGGTAAGGAAAGTCACTATTGCACTCCCATTGCCATACACAGTGCAAATAGCACTCGCGTCTGTTCTCAGCAAGTACAGTGTATCGAACTGAAGAGGAGCTACTGTTCTTGTCAGTTTCCTAAGCAGAGTTGAACTAGATATGGTCCATGTGTGTAGGAAGCACAGTTCTTTTGTTCTGAGCAAGCTCACTGTTCGGACCCTTTAGGAAACACAGTAGAGTAGAAGAGTGCTCTTTTCTCAAAAGCAGAGTGTGTTTCTTGTAAGGCGAGCTAGCGTTTGTTTCCCAGTCCTAAATGGAGTTGAATCACATGCAGTTTGTGGTCCTACGAGCAAGAGTTGTTTTATTGTAAGAATAGTCACTATTGCGCTGCCATTGCCATACACAGGACAAATAGCACTGGCGTCTGTTCGCAGCAAGTACAGTGTATTGGACTGAAGAGGTTCTACTGCTCTGGTCAGGTTCCTAAGCAGAATTGAACTAGATATGGCCGTGTGTGTAGGAAGCACAGTTCTTTTGTTCTGAGCAAGCTCACTGTTCGGACCCCATAGGAAACACAGTAGAGTAGAAGAGTGCTCTTTTCGCAAAAGCAGAGTGTGTTTCTTGTAAGGCGAGCTAGCGTTTGTGTCCCAGTCCTAAATGGAGTTGAATCCCATGCAGTTTCTGAAACTACGAGCAAGAGTTGTTTTCTGGTATGTAGAGTCACTATTGCACTGCCATTGCCATACCCAGGAAAATAGCACTGGCGTCTGTTCGCAGCAAGTACAGTGTATTGGGCTGAAGAGGATCTACTGTTCTTGTCAGGTTCCTAAGCAGACTTGAACTAGATATGGCCGTGTGTGTAGGAAGCACAGTTTTTTTGTTCTGAGCAAGCTCACTCTTCGGACCCCATAAGAAACACAGTAGAGTGGAAGAGTGCTTTTTTCTCAAAAGCAGAGTGTGTTTCTTTTAAGGCGAGCTAGCGTTTTTATCCCATTCCTAAATGGAGTGGAATCACATGCAGTTTCTGGTCCTAAGAGCAAGAGTTGTTTTCTGGTAAGGGAAGTCTATATTGCATTCCCATTGCAATGAACAGTGCAAATAGCCTTCCCGTCTTTTCCCAGCAAGTACAGCGTATTGGACTGAAGAGGTGCTACTGTTCTTGTCAGTTTACTATGCAGAGTTGAACTAGATATGGTCCGTGTGTGTAGGAAGCATAGTTCTTTTGTTCTGAACAAGCTCACTGTTTGGACCCCGTAGGAAACACAGTAGAGTAGAAGAGTGCTCTTTTCTCTAAAGCAGAGTGTGTTTCTTATAAGGCGAGCTAGCGTTTGTTTCCCAGTCCTAAATGGAGTGGAATCACATGCAGTTTCTGGTCCTACGAGCAAGAGTTGTTTTCTGGTAAGGAAAGTCACTATTGTGCTCCCATTGCCATACACAGTGCAAATACCCTTCCCGTCTGTTCCCAGCAAGTACAGTGTATTGGAATGAAGAGGAGCTACTGTTCTTCTCAGTTTCCTAAGCAGAGTTGAACTAGATATGGCCCGTGTGTTTAGGAAGTACAGTTCCTTTTTTCTGAGCAAGCTCACTGTTCTAGCCCTATAAGAAACACAGTAGACTAGAAGAGTGCTCTTTTCTCAAAAGCAGAGTGTGTTTCTTGTAAAGCGAGCTGGAGTTTGTTTCCCAGTCCTAAATGGAGTTGAATCACATGCAGTTTCTGGTCCTACGAGCAAGAGTTGTTTTCTGGTAAGAAGAGTCACTATTGCGCTGCCATTGCCCTACACAGGACAAATAGCACTGGCGTCTGTTCCCAGCAAGTACAGTGTATTGGACTGAAGAGGAGCTACTGTTCTTGTCAGTTTCCTAAGCAGAGTTGAACTAGATATGGCCCGTGTGTGTAGGAAGCACAGTTCTTTTGTTCTGAGCAAGCTCACTGTTCTGCCCCTACGGGAAACACAGTAGAGTATATGAGTGCTTTTTTCTCTAAAGCAGAGTGTGTTTCTTGTAAGGCCAGCTCGCGTTTGTTTCCCAGTCCTAAATGGAGTTGAGTCACAGACAGTTTTTGGTCCTAAAAGCAAGAGTTGTTTTCTGGTAAGAAGAGTCACTATTGCGCTCTAAATGCCATACACAGTGCAAATAGCACTCGCGTCTGTTCCCAGCAAGTACAGTGTATTGGACTGAATAGGAGCTACTGTTCTTGTCAGTTTCCTAAGCAGAGTTGAACTAGATATGGTCCATGTGTGTAGGAAGCACAGTTCTTTTGTTCTGACCAAGATCACAGTTGGGACCCCATAGGAAACACAGTAGAGTAGAAGAGTGCTCTTTTCTCAAAAGCAGAGTGTGTTTCTTGTAAGGCGAGCTAGCGTTTGTTTCCCAGTCCTAAATGGAGTGTAATCACATGCAGTTTCTGGTCCTATGAGCAAGAGTTGTTTTCTGGTAAGGAAAGTCACTATTGCGCTCCCATTGCCATACACAGTGCAAATAGCCCTCCCGTCTGTTCCCAGCAAGTACAGTGTATTGGACTGAAGAGGAGCTACTGTTCTTCTCAGTTTCCTAAGCAGAGTTGAACTAGATATGGCCCGTGTGTTTAGGAAGTACAGTTCCTTTTTTCTGAGCAAGCTCACTGTTCTGGCCATATAGGAAACACAGTAGTGTAGAAGAGTGCTCTTTTCTCAAAAGCAGAGTGTGTTTCTTGTAAGGCGAGCTAGCGTTTGTGTCCCAGTCCTAAAAGGAGTGGAATCACATGCAGTTTCTGGTCCTACAAGCAAGAGTTTTTTTATGGTAAGAATAGTCACTATTGCGCTGCCTTTGCCATACACAGGACAAATAGCACTGGTGTCTGTTCCCAGCAAGCACAGTGTATTGGACTGAAAAGGATCTACTGTTCTTGTCAGGTTCCTAAGCAGAATTGAACTAGATATGGCCGTGTGTGTAGGAAGCACAGACTTTTGTTCTGAGCAAGCTCACTGTTCATACACCATAGGAAACACAGTATAGTAGAAGAGTGCTCTTTTCTCAAAAGCATAGTGTGTTTCTTGTAAGGCGAGCTAGCGTTTGTTTCACAGTCCTAAATGGAGTTGAATCACATGCAGTTTCTGGTCCTAAGAGCAAGAGTTGATTTCTGGTAAGGAAAGTCACTATTGTGCTCCCCTTGCCATACATAGTGCAAATAGCTCTCGCGTCTGTTCCCAGCAAGTACAGTGTATCGGACTGAAGAGGATCTACTGTTCTTGTCAGTTTCCTAAGCAGAGTGGAACTAGATATGGCCCGTGTGTAGGAGCACAGTTCTTATGTTCTGAGCAAGCTCATTGTTCTGGTCCTATAGGAAACACAGTAGAGTAGAAGAGTGCTCTTTTCTCAAAAACAGAGTGTGTTTTTGTAAGGCGAGCTAGCGTTTGTTTCCTAGTCCTAAATGGAGTTGAATCACATACAGTTTCTGGTCCTATGAACAAGAGTTGTTTTCTGGTGAGGAAAGTCACTATTGCGTTCCCATTGCCCTACACAAGACAAATAGCACTCGCGTCTTTTCCCAGCAAGTACAGTGTATTGGACTGAATAGGAGCTACTGTTCTTGTCAGTTTACTAAGCAGAGTTGAACTAGATATGGTCCGTGTGTGTAGGAAGCATAGTTCTTTTGTTCTGAACAAGCTCACTGTTTGGACCCCATAGGAAACACAGTAGAGTAGAAGAGTGCTCTTTTCTCTAAAGGAGAGTGTGTTTCTTGTAAGGCGAGCTAGCGTTTGTTTCCCAGTCCTAAATGGAGTGTAATCACATGCAGTTTCTGGTCCTACGAGCAAGAGTTGTTTTCTTGTAAGGAAAGTCACTCCTGCGCTCCCATTGCCATACACAGTGCAAATAGCCCTCCCGTCTGTTCCCAGCAAGTACAGTGTATTGGACTGAAGAGGAGCTACTGTTCTTCTCAGTTTCCTAAGCAGAGTTGAACTAGATATGGCCTGTGTGTTTAGGAAGTACAGTTCCTTTTTTCTGAGCAAGCTCACTGTTCTGGCCCTATAGGAAACACAGTAGAGTAGAAGAGTGCTCTTTTCTCAAAAGCAGAGTGTGTTTCTTGTAAAGCGAGTTAACGTTTGTTTACCAGTCCTAAATGGAGTTGAATCCCATGCAGTTTCTGGTCCTATGACCAAGAGTTGTTTTCTGGTAAGAAGAGTCACTATTGCGCAACCATTGTCATACACAGGGCAAATAGCACTGGCGTCTGTTCCCAGCAAGTACCGTGTATTGGACTGAAGAGGATCTACTGTTCTTGTCAGGGTCCTAAGCAGACTTGAACGAGATATGACCCCGTGTGTAGGAAGCACATTGTTTTTGTTCTGAGCAAGCTCACTTTTCGGAACACATAGGAAACACAGTAGAGTAGAAGAGTGCTCTTTTCTCTAAAGCAGAGTGCGTTTCTTGGAAGTCGAGCTAGCGTTTGTTTCCCAGTCCTAAATGGAGTAGAGTCACATGCAGTTTTTTGTCCTACGAGCAAGAGTTGTTTTCTGGTAAGACAAGTCACTATTGTGCTCCAATTGCCATACACAGTGCAAATAGCACTCGCGTCTGTTCCCAGCAAGTACAGTGTATTCGACTGAAGAGGAGCTACTGTTCTTGTTTGTTTCCTAAGCAGAGTTGAACTAGATATGGCCCGTGTGTGTAGGAAGCACAGTTCTTTTGTTCTGAGCAAGCTCACTCTTTGGACCCCATAGGAAACACAGTAGAGTAGAAGAGTGCTCTTTTCTCAAAAGCAGAGTGTGTTTCATGTAAGGCGAGCTAGCATTTGTTTCCCAGTCCTAAATGGAGTTGAATCACATGCAGTTTCTCGTCCTACGAGCAAGAGTTGTTTTCTGGTAAGGAAAGTCACTATTGCGCTCCCATTGCCATACACAGTGCAAATAGCACTCGCGTCTGTTCTCAGCAAGTACAGTGTATCGAACTGAAGAGGAGCTACTGTTCCTGTCAGTTTCCTAAGCAGAGTTGAACTAGATATGGCCCGTATTTGTAGGAAGCACAGTTCTTTTGTTCTGAGCAAGCTGACTGTTCTGGCCCTACAGAAAACACAGTAGAGTATATGAGTGCTCTTTTCTCTAAAGCAGAGTGTGTTTCTTGTAAGGCCAGCTCACGTTTGTTTCCCAGTCCTAAATGGAGTTGAGTCACAGACAGTTTTTGGTCCTACGATCAAGAGTTGTTTTCTGGTAAGAAGAGTCACTATTGCGCTCTAAATGCCATACACAGTGCAAATATCACTCGCGTCTGTTCCCAGCAAGTACAGTGTATTGGACTGAATAGGAGCTACTGTTCTTGTCAGTTTCCTAAGCAGAGTTGAACTAGATATGGTCCATGTGTGTAGGAAGCACAGTTCTTTTGTTCTGACCAAGCACAATTTTGGACCCCATAGAAAACACAGTAGAGTAGAAGAGTGCTCTTTTCTCAAAAGCAGAGTGTGTTTCTTGTAAGGCGAGCTAGCGTTTGTTTCCTAGATAAATGGAGTGGAATCACATGCAGTTTGTGTTCCTAAGAGCAAGAGTTGTTTTATGGTAAGAATAGTCACTATTGCGCTTCCATTGCCACATACAGGACAAATAGCACTGGCGTCTGTTCCCAGCAAGTACAGTGTATTGGACTGAAGAGCATCTACTGCTGTGGTCAGGTTCCTAAGCAGAATTGAACTAGATATGGCCGTGTGTGTAGGAAGCACAGTTCTTTTGTTCTGAGCAAGCTCACTGTTCAGACCCCATAGGAAACACAGTAGAGTAGAAGAGAGCTCTTTTCTCAAAAGCAGAGTGTGTTTCTTGTAAGGCGAGCTAGCGTTTGTTTCCCAGTTTTAAATGGAGTTGAATCACATTCAGTTTCTGGTCCTACGAACAAGAGTTGTTTTCTGGTAAAGAAAGTCACTATTGCACTCCCATTTCCATGCAAAGGGCAAATAGCACTCGCGTCTTTTCCCAGCAAGTACAGTGTATTGGACTGAGTAGGAGCTACTGTTCTTGTCAGTTTCCTAAGCAGAGTTGAACTACATATGGTCCTCGTGTGTAGGAAGCACAGTTCTTTTGTTCTGAGCAAGCTCACTGTTTGGACCCCATAGGAAACACAGTAGAGTAGAAGAGTGCTCTTTTCTCTAAAGCAGAGTGTGTTTCTTGTAAGGCGAGCTAGCGCTTGTGTCCCAGTCCTAAATGTAGTGGAATCACATGCAGTTTCTGGTCCTACGAGCAAGAGTTGTATAAAGGTAAGAATAGTCACTATTGTGCTGCCATTGCCATACACAGGACAAATAGCACTGGTGTCTGTTCCCAGCAAGTACAGTGTATTGGACTGAAGAGGATCTACTGTTCTTGTCAGTTTCCTAAGCAGAGTGGAACTAGATATGGCCCGTGTGTAGGAGCACAGTTCTTATGTTCTGAGCAAGCTCATTGTTCTGGCCCTACAGGAAAAACAGTAGAGTAGAAGAGTGCTCTTTTCTCAAAAGCAGAGTGTGTTTTTGTAAGGCGAGCTAGCGTTTGTTTCCTAGTCCTAAATGGAGTTGAATCACATGCAGTTTCTGGTCCTACGAACAAGAGTTGTTTTCTGGTAAGGAAAGTCACTATTGCGCTCCCATTGCCCTACTCAAGACAAATAGCACTCGCGTCTTTTCCCAGCAAGTACAGTGTATTGGACTGAATAGGAGCTACTGTTCTTGTCAGTTTACTAAGCAGAGTTGAACTAGATATGGTCCGTGTGTGTAGGAAGCATAGTTCTTTTGTTCTGAACAAGCTCACTGTTTGGACCCCATAGGAAACACAGTAGAGTAGAAGAGTGCTCTTTTCCCTAAAGGAGAGTGTGTTTCTTGTAAGGCGAGCTAGCGTTTGTTTCCTAGTCCTAAATGGAGTGGAATCACATGCAGTTTGTGGTCCTAAGAGCAAGAGTTGTTTTATGGTAAGAATAGTCACTATTGTGCTTCCATTGCCACATACAGGACAAATAGCACTGGCGTCTGTTCCCAGCAAGTACAGTGTATTGGACTGAAGAGCATCTACTGCTCTGGTCAGGTTCCTAAGCAGAATTGAACTAGATATGGCCGTGTGTGTAGGAAGCACAGTTCTTTTGTTCTGAGCAATCTCACTGTTCGGACCCCATAGGAAACGCAGTAGAGTAGAAGAGTGCTCTTTTCTCAAAAGCAGAGTGTGTTTCTTGTAAGGCGAGCTAGCGTTTGTTCCCAGTTTTAAACGGAGTGGAATCACATTCAGTTCCTGGTCCTACGAACAAGAGTTGTTTTCTGGTAAAGAAAGTCACTATTGCGCTCCCATTGCCATGCAAAGGGCAAATAGCACTCACGTCTTTTCCCAGCAAGTACAGTGTATTGGACTGAATAGGAGCTACTGTTCTTGTCAGTTTCCTAAGCAGAGTTGAACTACATATGGTCCTCGTGTGTAGGAAGCACAGTTCTTTTGTTCTGAGCAAGCTCACTGTTTGGACCCCATAGGAAACACAGTAGAGTAGAAGAGTGCTCTTTTCTCTAAAGCAGAGTGTGTTTCTTGTAAGGCGAGCTAGCGTTTGTGTCCCAGTTTTAAATGGAGTGGAATCACATGCAGTTTCTGGTCCTACGAGCAAGAGTTGTTTTATGGTAAGAATAGTCACTATTGCGCTGCCATTGCCATACACAGGACAAATAGCACTGGTGTCTGTTCCCAGCAAGTACAGTGTATTGGACTGAAGAGGATCTACTGTTCTTGTCAGTTTCCTAAGCAGAGTGGAACTAGATATGGCCCGTGTGTAGGAGCACAGTTCTTATGTTCTGAGCAAGCTCATTGTTCTGGCCCTACAGGAAAAACAGTAGAGTAGAAGAGTGCTCTTTTCTCAAAAGCAGTGTGTGTTTTTGTAAGGCGAGCTAGCGTTTGTTTCCTAGTCCTAAATGGAGTTGAATCACATGCAGTTTCTGGTCCTACGAACAAGAGTTGTTTTCTGGTAAGGAAAGTCACTATTGCGCTCCCATTGCCCTACTCAAGACAAATAGCACTCGCGTCTTTTCCCAGCAAGTACAGTGTATTGGACTGAATAGGAGCTACTGTTCTTGTCAGTTTACTAAGCAGAGTTGAACTAGATATGGTCCGTGTGTGTAGGAAGCATAGTTCTTTTGTTCTGAACAAGCTCACTGTTTGGACCCCATAGGAAACACAGTAGAGTAGAAGAGTGCTCTTTTCCCTAAAGGAGAGTGTGTTTCTTGTAAGGCGAGCTAGCGTTTGTTTCCTAGTCCTAAATGGAGTGGAATCACATGCAGTTTGTGGTCCTAAGAGCAAGAGTTGTTTTATGGTAAGAATAGTCACTATTGTGCTTCCATTGCCACATACAGGACAAATAGCACTGGCGTCTGTTCCCAGCAAGTACAGTGTATTGGACTGAAGAGCATCTACTGCTCTGGTCAGGTTCCTAAGCAGAATTGAACTAGATATGGCCGTGTGTGTAGGAAGCACAGTTCTTTTGTTCTGAGCAATCTCACTGTTCGGACCCCATAGGAAACGCAGTAGAGTAGAAGAGTGCTCTTTTCTCAAAAGAAGAGTGTGTTTCTTGTAAGGCGAGCTAGCGTTTGTTCCCAGTTTTAAACGGAGTGGAATCACATTCAGTTCCTGGTCCTACGAACAAGAGTTGTTTTCTGGTAAAGAAAGTCACTATTGCGCTCCCATTGCCATGCAAAGGGCAAATAGCACTCGCGTCTTTTCCCAGCAAGTACAGTGTATTGGACTGAATAGGAGCTACTGTTCTTGTCAGTTTCCTAAGCAGAGTTGAACTACATATGGTCCTCGTGTGTAGGAAGCACAGTTCTTTTGTTCTGAGCAAGCTCACTGTTTGGACCCCATAGGAAACACAGTAGAGTAGAAGAGTGCTCTTTTCTCTAAAGCAGAGTGTGTTTCTTGTAAGGCGAGCTAGCGTTTGTGTCCCAGTTTTAAATGGAGTGGAATCACATGCAGTTTCTGGTCCTACGAGCAAGAGTTGTTTTATGGTAAGAATAGTCACTATTGCGCTGCCATTGCCATACACAGGACAAATAGCACTGGTGTCTGTTCCCAGCAAGTACAGTGTATTGGACTGAAGAGGATCTACTGTTCTTGTCAGTTTCCTAAGCAGAGTGGAACTAGATATGGCCCGTGTGTAGGAGCACAGTTCTTATGTTCTGAGCAAGCTCATTGTTCTTGCCCTACAGGAAAAACAGTAGAGTAGAAGAGTGCTCTTTTCTCAAAAGCAGAGTGTGTTTTTGTAAGGCGAGCTAGCGTTTGTTTCCTAGTCCTAAATGGAGTTGAATCACATGCAGTTTCTGGTCCTACGAACAAGAGTTGTTTTCTGGTAAGGAAAGTCACTATTGCGCTCCCATTGCCCTACTCAAGACAAATAGCACTCGCGTCTTTTCCCAGCAAGTACAGTGTATTGGACTGAATAGGAGCTACTGTTCTTGTCAGTTTACTAAGCAGAGTTGAACTAGATATGGTCCGTGTGTGTAGGAAGCATAGTTCTTTTGTTCTGAACAAGCTCACTGTTTGGACCCCATAGGAAACACAGTAGAGTAGAAGAGTGCTCTTTTCCCTAAAGGAGAGTGTGTTTCTTGTAAGGCGAGCTAGCGTTTGTTTCCCAGTCCTAAATGGAGTGTAGTCACATGCAGTTTCTGGTCCTACGAGCAAGAGTTGTTTTCTGGTAAGGAAAGTCACTATTGCGCTCCCATTGCCATACACAGTGCAAATAGCCCTCCCGTCTGTTCCCAGCAAGTACAGTGTATTGGACTGAAGAGGAGCTACTGTTCTTGTCAGTTTCCTAAGCAGAGTTGAACTAGATATGGTCCATGTGTGTAGGAAGCACAGTTCTTTTGTTCTGACCAGGCACAATTTTGGACCCCATAGAAAACACAGTAGAGTAGAAGAGTGCTCTTTTCTCAAAAGCAGAGTGTGTTTCTTGTAGGGCGAGCTAGCGTTTGTTTCCTAGTTAAATGGAGTGGAATCACATGCAGTTTGTGTTCCTAAGAGCAAGAATTGTTTTATGGTAAGAATAGTCACTATTGCGCTTCCATTGCCACATACAGGACAAATAGCACTGGCGTCTGTTCCCAGCAAGTACAGTGTATTGGACTGAAGAGCATCTACTGCTGTGGTCAGGTTCCTAAGCAGAATTGAACTAGATATGGCCGTGTGTGTAGGAAGCACAGTTCTTTTGTTCTGAGCAAGCTCACTGTTCGGACCCCATAGGAAACACAGTAGAGTAGAAGAGAGCTCTTTTCTCAAAAGCAGAGTGTGTTTCTTGTAAGGCGAGCTAGCGTTTGTTTCCCAGTTTTAAATGGAGTTGAATCACATTCAGTTTCTGGTCCTACGAACAAGAGTTGTTTTCTGGTAAAGAAAGTCACTATTGCACTCCCATTGCCATGCAAAGGGCAAATAGCACTCGCGTCTTTTCCCAGCAAGTACAGTGTATTGGACTGAATAGGAGCTACTGTTCTTGTCAGTTTCCTAAGCAGAGTTGAACTACATATGGTCCTCGTGTGTAGGAAGCACAGTTCTTTTGTTCTGAGCAAGCTCACTGTTTGGACCCCATAGGAAACACAGTAGAGTAGAAGAGTGCTCTTTTCTCTAAAGCAGAGTGTGTTTCTTGTAAGGCGAGCTAGCGCTTGTGTCCCAGTCCTAAATGGAGTGGAATCACATGCAGTTTCTGGTCCTACGAGCAAGAGTTGTTTTATGGTAAGAATAGTCACTATTGCGCTGCCATTGCCATACACAGGACAAATAGCACTGGTGTCTGTTCCCAGCAAGTACAGTGTATTGGACTGAAGAGGATCTACTGTTCTTGTCAGTTTCCTAAGCAGAGTTTAACTAGATATGGCCCGTGTGTAGGAGCACAGTTCTTATGTTCTGAGCAAGCTCATTGTTCTGGCCCTACAGGAAAAACAGTAGAGTAGAAGAGTGCTCTTTTCTCAAAAGCAGAGTGTGTTTTTGTAAGGCGAGCTAGCGTTTGTTTCCTAGTCCTAAATGGAGTTGAATCACATGCAGTTTCTGGTCCTACGAACAAGAGTTGTTTTCTGGTAAGGAAAGTCACTATTGCGCTCCCATTGCCCTACTCAAGACAAATAGCACTCGCGTCTTTTCCCAGCAAGTACAGTGTATTGGACTGAATAGGAGCTACTGTTCTTGTCAGTTTACTAAGCAGAGTTGAACTAGATATGGTCCGTGTGTGTAGGAAGCATAGTTCTTTTGTTCGGAACAAGCTCACTGTTTGGACCCCATAGGAAACACAGTAGAGTAGAAGAGTGCTCTTTTCCCTAAAGGAGAGTGTGTTTCTTGTAAGGCGAGCTAGCGTTTGTTTCCCAGTCCTAAATGGAGTGTAGTCACATGCAGTTTCTGGTCCTACGAGCAAGAGTTGTTTTCTGGTAAGGAAAGTCACTATTGCACTCCCATTGCCATGCAAAGGGCAAATAGCACTCGCGTCTTTTCCCAGCAAGTACAGTGTATTGGACTGAATAGGAGCTACTGTTCTTGTCAGTTTCCTAAGCAGAGTTGAACTACATATGGTCCTCGTGTGTAGGAAGCACAGTTCTTTTGTTCTGAGCAAGCTCACTGTTTGGACCCCATAGGAAACACAGTAGAGTAGAAGAGTGCTCTTTTCTCTAAAGCAGAGTGTGTTTCTTGTAAGGCGAGCTAGCGCTTGTGTCCCAGTCCTAAATGGAGTGGAATCACATGCAGTTTCTGGTCCTACGAGCAAGAGTTGTTTTATCGTAAGAATAGTCACTATTGCGCTGCCATTGCCATACACAGGACAAATAGCACTGGTGTCTGTTCCCAGCAAGTACAGTGTATTGGACTGAAGAGGAACTACTGTTCTTGTCAGTTTCCTAAGCAGAGTGGAACTAGATATGGCCCGTGTGTAGGAGCACAGTTCTTATGTTCTGAGCAAGCTCATTGTTCTGGCCCTACAGGAAAAACAGTAGAGTAGAAGAGTGCTCTTTTCTCAAAAGCAGAGTGTGTTTTTGTAAGGCGAGCTAGCGTTTGTTCCCTAGTCCTAAATGGAGTTGAATCACATGCAGTTTCTGGTCCTACGAACAAGAGTTGTTTTCTGGTAAGGAAAGTCACTATTGCGCTCCCATTGCCCTACTGAAGACAAATAGCACTCGCGTCTTTTCCCAGCAAGTACAGTGTATTGGACTGAATAGGAGCTACTGTTCTTGTCAGTTTACTTAGCAGAGTTGAACTACATATGGTCCTCGTGTGTAGGAAGCACAGTTCTTTTGTTCTGAGCAAGCTCACTGTTTGGACCCCATAGGAAACACAGTAGAGAAGAAGAGTGCTCTTTTCTCTAAAGCAGAGTGTGTTTCTTGTAAGGCGAGCTAGCTTTTGTGTCCCAGTTTTAAATGGAGTGGAATCACATGCAGTTTCTGGTCCTACGAGCAAGAGTTGTTTTATGGTAAGAATAGTCACTATTGCGCTGCCATTGCCATACACAGGACAAATAGCACTGGTGTCTGTTCCCAGCAAGTACAGTGTATTGGACTGAAGAGGATCTACTGTTCTTGTCAGTTTCCTAAGCAGAGTTTAACTAGATATGGCCCGTGTGTAGGAGCACAGTTCTTATGTTCTGAGCAAGCTCATTGTTCTGGCCCTACAGGAAAAACAGTAGAGTAGAAGAGTGCTCTTTTCTCAAAAGCAGAGTGTGTTTTTGTAAGGCGAGCTAGCGTTTGTTTCCTAGTCCTAAATGGAGTTGAATCACATGCAGTTTCTGGTCCTACGAACAAGAGTTGTTTTCTGGTAAGGAAAGTCACTATTGCGCTCCCATTGCCCTACTCAAGACAAATAGCACTCGCGTCTTTTCCCAGCAAGTACAGTGTATTGGACTGAATAGGAGCTACTGTTCTTGTCAGTTTACTAAGCAGAGTTGAACTAGATATGGTCCGTGTGTGTAGGAAGCATAGTTCTTTTGTTCGGAACAAGCTCACTGTTTGGACCCCATAGGAAACACAGTAGAGTAGAAGAGTGCTCTTTTCCCTAAAGGAGAGTGTGTTTCTTGTAAGGCGAGCTAGCGTTTGTTTCCCAGTCCTAAATGGAGTGTAGTCACATGCAGTTTCTGGTCCTACGAGCAAGAGTTGTTTTCTGGTAAGGAAAGTCACTATTGCGCTCCCATTGCCATACACAGTGCAAATAGCCCTCCCGTCTGTTCCCAGCAAGTACAGTGTATTGGACTGAAGAGGAGCTACTGTTCTTGTCAGTTTCCTAAGCAGAGTTGAACTAGATATGGTCCATGTGTGTAGGAAGCACAGTTCTTTTGTTCTGACCAAGCACACTTTTGGACCCCATAGGAAACACAGTAGAGTAGAAGAGTGCTCTTTTCTCAAAAGCGGAGTGTGTTTCTTGTAAGGCGAGCTAGCGTTTGTTTCCTAGTCCTAAATGGAGTGGAATCAAATGCAGTTTGTGGTCCTAAGAGCAAGAGTTGTTTTATGGTAAGAATAGTCACTATTGTGCTTCCATTGCCACATACAGGACAAATAGCACTGGCGTCTGTTCCCAGCAAGTACAGTGTATTGGACTGAAGAGCATCTACTGCTCTGGTCAGGTTCCTAAGCAGAATTGAACTAGATATGGCCGTGTGTGTAGGAAGCACAGTTCTTTTGTTCTGAGCAAGCTCACTGTTCGGACCCCATAGGAAACACAGTAGAGTAGAAGAGTGCTCTTTTCTCAAAAGCAGAGTGTGTTTCTTGTAAGGCGAGCTAGCGTTTGTTCCCAGTTTTAAATGGAGTGGAATCACATTCAGTTCCTGGTCCTACGAACAAGAGTTGTTTTCTGGTAAAGAAAGTACTATTGCGCTCCCATTGCCATGCAAAGGGCAAATAGCACTCGCGTCTTTTCCCAGCAAGTACAGTGTATTGGACTGAAAAGGAGCTACTGTTCTTGTCAGTTTCCTAAGCAGAGTTGAACTACATATGGTCCTCGTGTGTAGGAAGCACAGTTCTTTTGTTCTGAGCAAGCTCACTGTTTGGACCCCATAGGAAACACAGTAGAGTAGAAGAGTGCTCTTTTCTCTAAAGCAGTGTGTGTTTCTTGTAAGGCGAGCTAGCGTTTGTGTCCCAGTTTTAAATGGAGTGGAATCACATGCAGTTTCTGGTCCTACGAGCAAGAGTTGTTTTATGGTAAGAATAGTCACTATTGCGCTGCCATTGCCATACACAGGACAAATAGCACTGGTGTCTGTTCCCAGCAAGTACAGTGTATTGGACTGAAGAGGATCTACTGTTCTTGTCAGTTTCTTAAGCAGAATTGAACTAGATATGGCCGTGTGTGTAGGAAGCACAGTTCTTTTGTTCTGAGCAAGCTCACTGTTCGGACACCATAGGAAACACAGTAGAGTAGAAAAGTGCTCTTTTCTCAAAAGCAGAGTGTGGTTCATGTAAGGTGAGCTAGCATTTGTTTCCCAGTCCTAAATGGAGTTGAATCACATGCAGTTTCTGTTCCTACGAGCAAGAGTTGTTTTCTGGTAAGGAAAGTCACTATTGCGCTCCCATTGCCATACACAGTGCAAATAGCACTCGCATCTGTTCTCAGCAAGTACAGTGTATCGAACTGAAGAGGAGCTACTGTTCTTGTCAGATTCCTAAGCAGAGTTGAACTAGATATGGCCCGTGTGTGTAGGAAGCACAGTTCTTTTGTTCTGATCAAGCTGACTGTTCTGGCCCTACAGGAAACACAGTAGAGTAGAAGAGTGCTCTTTTCTCAAAAGCAGAGTGTGTTTCTTGTAAGGCCAGCTCTCGTTTGTTTCCCAGTCCTAAATGGAGTTGAATCACATGCAGTATCTGGTCCTATGATCAAGAGTTGTTTTCTGGTAAGGAAAGTCACTATTGCGCCCCCATTGCCATACACAGGGCAAATAGCACTCGCGTCTTTTCCCAGCAAGTACAGTGTATTGGACTGAATAGGAGCTACTGTTCTTGTCAGTTTCCTAAGCAGAGTTGAACTACATAAGGTCCTCGTGTGTAGGAAGCACAGTTCTTTTGTTCTGAGCAAGCTCACTGTTTGGACCCCATAGGAAACACAGTAGAGTAGAAGAGTGCTCTTTTCTCAAAAGCAGAGTGTGTTTCTTGTAAGGCGAGCTAGCGTTTGTGTCCCAGTCATAAATGGAGTGGAATACCATGCAGTTTCTGGTACTACGAGCAGGAGTTGTTTTCTGGTAAGGAAAGTCACTATTGCGCTCTCATTGCCATACACAGTGTAAATAGCACTCGCGTCTGTTCCCAGCAAGTACAGTGTATTGGACTGAAGAGGAGCTACTGTTCTTGTCAGTTTCCTAAGCAGAGTTGAACTACATATGGTCCATGTGTGTAGGAAGCACAGTTCGTTTGTTCTGATCAAGCTCACTGTATGGACCCCATATTAAACACAGTAGAGTAGAAAAGTGCTCTTTTCTAAAGCAGTGTGTTTCTTGTAAGGCGAGCTAGCGTTTGTTTCCCAGTCCTAAATGGAGTTGAATCACATGCAGTTTCTGGTCCTACGAGCAAGAGTTGTTTTCTGGTAGGAAAGTCACTATTGTGCTCACAATGCCATACACAATGCAAATAGCACTCGCGTCTGTTCCCAGCAAGTACAGTGTATTGGACTGAAAAGGAGCTACTGTTCTTGTCAGTTTCCTAAGCAGAGTAAACTCGATATGGCCCGTGTGTCTAGGAAGCACAGTTCATTTGTTCTGAGCAAGTTCACTGTTCTGGCCCTATAGGAAACACAGTAGAGTAGAAGAGTGCTCTTTTCTCAAAAGCAGAGTGTGTTTCTTGTAAGGAGAGCTAGAGTTTGTTTCCCAGTCCTAAATGGAGTTGAGTCACATGCAGTTTTTTGTCCTATGAGCAAGAGTTGTTTTCTGGTAAGACGAGTCACTATTGTGCTCCAATTGCCATACACAGTGCAAATAGCACTCGCGTCTGTTCTCAGCAAGTACAGTGTATCGAACTGAAGAGGAGCTACTGTTCTTGTCAGTTTCTTAAGCAGAGTTGAGCTAGATATGGCCCGTGTGTGTAGGAAGCACAGTTATTATGTTCTGAGCAAGCTCACTGTTCTGGCCCTACAGGAAACACAGTAGAGTAGATGAGTGCTCTTTTCTAAAGCAGAGTGTGTTTCTTGTAAGGCCAGCTCGCGTTTGTTTCCCAGTCCTAAATGGAGTTGAGTCACAGACAGTTTTTGGTCCTACGAGCAAGAGTTGTTTTCTGGTAAGAGGAGTCACTATTGTGCTCCAAATGCCATACACAGTGCAAATAGCACTCGCGTCTGTTCCCAGAAAGTACAGTTTATTGGACTGAATAGGAGCTACTGTTCTTGTCAGTTTCTTAAGCACAGTTGAACTAGATATGGTCCATGTGTGTAGGAAGCACAATTCTTTTGTTCTGACCAAGCTCACTGTTTAGACCCTATAGGAAACACAGTAGTGTAGAAGAGTGCTCTTTTCTCAAAAGCAGAGTGAGTTTCTTGTAAGGCAAGCTAGCGTTTGTTTCCCAGTCCTAAATGGAGTTGAATCACATGCAGTTTGTGGTCCTACGAGCAAGAGTTGTTTTATGGTAAGAATAGTCACTATTGTGCTGCCATTGCCATACACAGGACAAATAGCACTGGTGTCTGTTCCCAGCAAGTACAGTGTATTGGATTGAAGAGGATCTACTGCTGTGGTCAGGTTCCTAAGCAGAATTGAACTAGATATGTCCGTGTGTGTAGGAAGCACAGTTCTTTTGTTCTGAGCAAGCTCACTGTTCTGGCGCTATAGGAAATACAGTAGAGTAGAAGAGTGCTCTTTTCTCAAAAGCAGAGTGTGTTTCTTGTATGGCGAGCTAGCGTTTGTTTCCCAGTCCTAAATGGAGTTGAGTCACATGCAGTTTTTGGTCCTACGAGCAAGAGTTGTTTTCTGGTAAGAAGAGTCACTATTGTGCTCCAAATGCCATACACAGTGCAAATAGCACTCGCGTCTGTTCCCAGCAAGTACAGTCTATTGGACTGAATAGTAGCTACTGTTCTTCTCAGTTTCATAAGCAGAGTTGAACTAGATATGATCCATGTGTGTAGGAAGCACAGTTCTTTTGTTCTGAGCAAGCTCACTGTTTGGACCCCATAGGAAACACAGTAGAGTAGAAGAGTGCTTTTTTCTCAAAAGCAGAGTGTGTTTCTTTTAAGGCGAGCTAGCGTTTTTTTCCCATTCCTAAATGGAGTGGAATCACATGCAGTTTCTGGTCCTACGAGCAAGACTTGTTTTCTGTTAAGGAAAGTCAATATTGCATTCGCATTGCCATAAACAGTGCAAATAGCCCTCCCGTCTTTTCCCAGCAAGTACAGTGTATTGGACTGAAGAGGAGCTACTGTTCTTGTCAGTTTGCTAAGAAGAGTTGAACTAGATATGGCCCGTGTGTGTAGGAAGCACAGTTCTTTTTTTCTGAGCAAGCTCACTGTTCTGGCCCTATAGGAAACACAGTAGAGTAGAAGAGTGCTCTTTTCTCAAAAGCAGTGTGTGTTTCTTGTAAAGCAGCTAGAGTTTGTTTCCCAGTCCTAAATGGAGTTGAGTCACATGCAGTTTTTTGTCCTATGAGCAAGAGTTGTTTTCTGGTAAGACGAGTCACTATTGTGCTCCAATTGCCATACACATTGCCAATAGCACTGGCGTCTGTTCCCAGCAAGTACAGCCTATTGGACTGAAGAGGATCTACTGTACTTGTCAGTTTCCTAAGAAGAGTTGAACTAGATATGGCCCGTGTGTGGGAAGCACAGTTCTTTTGTTCTGAGCAAGTTCACTGTTCTGGCCTGTAGGAAACACAGTAGAGTAGAAGAGTGCTCTTTTCTCTAAAGCAGTGTGTTTCTTGTAAGGCGAGCTAGCGTTTGTTTCCCAGTCCTAAATGGAGTTGAATCACATGCAGTTTGTGGTCCTATGAGCAAGAGTTGTTTTATGGTAAGAATAGTCACTATTGTGCTGCCATTGCCATACACAGGACAAATAGCACTGGCGTCTGTTCCCAGCAAGTACAGTGTATTGGACTGAAGAGGATCTACTGCCTTGGTCAGGTTCCTAAGCAGAATTGAACTAGATATGGCCGTGTGTGTAGGAAGCACAGTTCTTTTGTTCTGAGCAAGCTTACTGTTTTGGCCCTATAGGAAACACAGTAGACTAGAAGAGTGCTCTTTTCTCAAAAGCAGTGTGTTTCTTGTAAGGCGAGCTAGCATTTGTTACCCAGTCCTAAATGGAGTTTAATCACTTGCAGTTTCTGGTCCTAAGAGCAAGAGTTGTTTTCTGGTAAGGAAAGTCACTATTGCGCTCCCTTCGCCATACACAGTGCAAATAGCACTCACGTCTCTTCCCAGCAATACAGTGTATCGGACTGAAGAGGAGCTACTGTTCTTGTCAGTTTCCTAAGCAGAGTTGAACTAGATATGGCCCGTGAGTTTAGGAAGCACAGTCATTATGTTCTGTGCAAGCTCACTGTTCTGGCCTTATAGGAAACACAGTAGAGTAGAAGAGTGCTCTTTTCTCTAAAGTAGAGTGTGTTTCTTTTAATGCGAGCTCGCGTTTGTTTCCCAATCCTAAATGGAGTTGAGTCACTTGCAGTTTTTGGTCCTACGAGCAAGAGTTGTTTTCTGGTAAGAAGAGTCACTATTGTGCTCCAAATGCCATACACAGTGCAAATAGCACTCGGGTCTGTTCCAAGCAATTACAGTGTATTGGACTGAATAGGAGCTACTGTTCTTGTCAGTTTCATAAGCAGAGTTGAACTAGATATGATCCATGTGTGTAGGAAGCACAGTTCTTTTGTTCTGAGCAAGCTCACTGTTTGGACTCCATAGGAAACACAGTAGAGTAGAAGAGTGATCTTTTCTCTAAAGCAGAATGTGTTTCTTGTAAGGCGAGCTAGCGTTTGTGTCCCAGTCCTAAATGGAGTTGAATCCCATGCAGTTTCTGGTACTACGAGTAAGAGTTGTTTTCTGGTAAGTAGAGTCACTATTGCGCTGCCATTGCCATACCCAGGAAAATAGCACTGGCGTCTGTTCGCAGCAAGTACAGTGTATTGGGCTGAAGAGGATCTACTGTTCTTGTCAGGTTCCTAAGCAGACTTGAACTAGATATGGCTGTGTGTGTAGGAAGCACAGTTTTTTTGTTCTGAACAAGCTCACTGTTCGGACCCCATAGGAAACACAGTAGAGTAGAAGAGTGCTTTTTTCTCAAAAGCAGAGTCTGTTTCTTTTAAGGCGAGCTATCGTTTTTTTCCATTCCTAAATGGAGTGGAATCACATGCAGTTTCTGGTCCTAAGAGCAAGAGTTGTTTTCTGGTAAGGGAAGTCTATATTGCACTCCCATTGCCATAAACAGTGCAAATAGCCTTCCCGTCTTTTCCCAGCAAGTACAGCGTATTGGACTGAAGAGGAGGTACTGTTCTTGTCAGTTTACTAAGCAGAGTTGAACTAGATATGGTCAGTGTGTGTAGGAAGCATAGTTCTTTTGTTCTGAACAAGCTCACTGTTTGGACCCCATAGGAAACACAGTAGAGTAGAAGAGTGCTCTTTTCTCTAAAGCAGAGTGTGTTTCTTGTAAGGCGAGCTAGCGTTTGTTTCCCAGTCCTAAATGGAGTGGAATCACATGCAGTTTCTGGTCCTACGAGCAAGAGTTGTTTTCTGGTAAGGAAAGTCACTATTGCGCTCCCTTTGCCATACACAGTGCAAATAGCCTTCCCGTCTGTTCCCAGCAAGTACAGTGTATTGGACTGAAGAGGAGCTACTGTTCTTCCCAGTTTCCTAAGCAGAGTTGAACTAGATATGGCCCGTGTGTTTAGGAAGTACAGTTCCTTTTTTCTGAGCAAGCTCACTGTTCTGGCCCTATAGGAAACACAGTAGAGTAGAAGAGTGCTCTTTTCTCAAAAGCAGAGTGTGTTTCTTGTAAAGCGAACTAGAGTTGTTTCCCAGTCCTAAATGGAGTTGAATCACATTCAGTTTCTGGTCCTACGACCAAGAGTTGTTTTCTGGTAAGAAGAGTCACTAATGTTCTCTCATTGCCCTACACAGGACAAATACCACTGGCTTCTGATCCCAGCAAGTACAGTGTATTGGACTGAAGAAGATCTTCTATTCTTGTCAGATTCCTAAGCAGACTTGAACGAGATATGGCCGTGTGTGTAGGAAGCACAGTTTTTTTGTTCTGAGCAAGCTCACTTTTCGGAACACATAGGAAACACAGTAGAGTAGAAGAGTGCTCTTTTCTCAAAAGCAGAGTGTTTTTCTTGGAAGTCGAGCTAGCGTTTGTTTCCCAGTCCTAAATGGAGTTGAGTCACATGCAGTTTTTTGTGCTACGAGCAAGAGTTGTTTTCTGGTAAGACAAGTCACTATTGTGCTCCAATTGCCATACACAGTGCAAATAGCACTCGCGTCTGTTCCCCGCAAGTACAGTGTATTGGACTGAAGAGGAGCTACTGTTCTTGTTTGTTTCCTAAGCAGAGTTGAACTAGATATGGCCCGTGTGTGTAGGAAGCACAGTTCTTTTGTTCTGAGCAAGCTCACTCTTTGGAACCCATAGGAAACACAGTAGAGTAGAAGAGTGCTCTTTTCTAAAAAGCATAGAGTGTTTCTTGTAAGGCAAGCTAGCATTTGTTTCCCAGTCCTAAATGGAGTTGAATCACATGCAGTTTCTGGTCCTACGAGCAAGAGTTGTTTTCTGGTAGGAAAGTCACTATTGTGCTCCCAATGCCATACACAGTGCAAATAGCACTCGCGTCTGTTCCCAGCATGTACAGTGTATTGGATTGAATACGAGCTACTGTTCTTGTCAGTTTCCTTAGCAGAGTTGAACTAGATATGGTCCATGTGTGTAGGAAGCACAGTTCTTTTGTTCTGAGCAAGCTCACTGTTTGGACCCCATAGGAAACACAGTAGAGTAGAAGAGTGCTCTTTTCTAAAAAACAGAGAGTGTTTCTTGTAAGGCGAGCTAGCATTTGTTTCCCAGTCTTAAATGGCGTTGAATCACATGCAGTTTGTGTTCCTATGAGCAAGAGTTTTTTTCTGGTAAGGAGAGTCACTATTGTGCTTTCATTGGCATACACAGTGCAAATAGCACTCGCGTCTGTTCCCAGCAAGTGCAGTGTATTGGACTGAAGAGGAGCTAATGTTCTTGTCAGTTTCTTAAGCAGAGTTGAGCTAGATATGGCCCGTGTGTGTAGGAAGCACAGTTCTTATGTTCTGAGCAAGCTCACTGTTCTGGCTCTATAGGAAACACAGTAGAGTAGATGAGTGCTCTTTTCTCTAAAGCAGAGTGTGTTTCTTGTAAGGCGAGCTAGCATTTGTTTTGTAGTCCTAAAAGGAGTTGAATCCCATGCAGTTTCTGGTTCTACGAGCAAGAGTTGTTTCCTGGTAAGAAGAGTCACTATTGTGCTCCAAATGCCATACACAGTGCAAATAGCACTCGCGTCTGTTCCCGGCATGTACAGTGTATTGGACTGAATAGGAGCTACTGTTCATTTCAGTTTCCTAAGCAGAGTTGAACTAGATATGGCCCGTGTGTGTAGGAAGCACAGTTCTTATGTTCTGAGCAAGCTCACTGTTCTGGCCCTATAGGAAACACAGTAGAGTAGATGAGTGCTCTTTTCTCTAAAGCAGAGTGTGTTTTTGTAAGGCGAGCTATCGTTTGTTTCCTAGTCCTAAATGGAGTTGAATCACATGCAGTTTCTGGTCCTACGAACAAGAGTTGTTTTCTGGTAAGGAAAGTCACATTGCGCACCCATTGCCATACACAGTGCAAATAGCACTCACGTCTGTTCCCAGCAAGTACAGTGTATTGGACTGAATAGGTGCTATTGTTCTTGTCTGTTTTCTAAGCAGAGTTGAAGTAGAGATGGCCCGTGTGTGTAGTAAGCACAGTTCTTTTGTTCTGAGCAAACTCACTGTTTGGACCCCATAGGAAACACAGTAGAGTAGAAGAGTGCTCTTTTCTCTAAAGCAGAGTGTGTTTCTTGTAAGGCGAGCTAGCGTTTGTTTCACAGTCCTAAATGTAGTTGAATCCCATGCAGTTTCTGGTACTACGAGCAAGAGTTGTTTTCTGGTAAGAAGAGTCACTATTGTGCTCCAAATGCCATACACAGTGCAAATAGCACTCGCGTCTGTTCCAGGCATGTACAGTGTATTGGACTGAATAGGAGCTACTGTTCTTGTCAGTTTCCTAAGCAGAGTTGAACTAGATATGGTCCATGTGTGTAGGAAGCACAGTTCTTTTGTTCTGAGCAAGCTCACTGTTTGGACCCCATAGGAAACATAGAAGAGTAGAAGAGTGCTCTTTTCTAAAAAGCAGAGAGTGTTTCTTGTAAGGCGAGCTAGCATTTGTTTCCCAGTCCTAAATGGAGTTGAGTCACAGACAGTTTTTGTTCCTACGAGCAAGAGTTGTTTTCTGGTAAGAAGAGTCACTATTGCGCTCCAAATGCCATACACAGTGCAAAGAGCACTCGCGTCTGTTCCCACCATGTATAGTGTATTGGACTGAAGAGAAGCTACTGTTCTTGTCAGTTTCCTAAGCAGAGTTGAACTAGATATGGTCCATGTGTGTAGGAAGCACAGTTCTTTTGTTCTGAGCAAGCTCACTGTTTGGACCCCATAGAAAACACAGTAGAGTAGAAGAGTGCTCTTTTCTCAAAAGCAGAGTGTGTTTCTTGTAAGGCGAGCTAGCGTTTGTTTCCCAGGCCTAAATGGAGTGGAATCACATGCAGTTTCTGGTCCTACGAGCAAGAGTTGCTTTCTGGTAAGGAAAGTCACTATTGCGCTCTCATTGCCATACACAGTGCAAATAGCACTGGCGTCTCTTCCCAGAAGTACAGTGTAGTGGACTGAAGAGGAGCTACTGTTCTTGTCAGTTTACTAAGCACAGTTGAACTAGATATGGTCCATGTGTGTAGGAAGCACAGTTCTTTTGTTCTGAGCAAGCTCACTGTTCTGGCCCTATAGGAAACACAGTAGAGTAGAAGAGTGCTCTTTTCTCTAAAGCAGAGTGTGTTTCTTGTAAGGCGAGCTCGCGTTTGTTTCCCAGTCCTAAATGGAGTTGAGTCACAGACAGTTTTTGGTCCTACGAGCAAGAGTTGTTTTCTGGTAAGAAGAGTCACTATTGCGCTCCAAATGCCATACACAGTGCAAACAGCACTCGCGTCTGTTCCCACCATGTACAGTGTATTGGACTGAATAGGAGCTACTGTTCTTGTCAGTTTCCCTAGCAGAGTTGAACTAGATATGGTCCATGTGTGTAGGAAGCACAGTTCTTTTGTTCTGAGCAAGCTCACTGTTTGGACCCAATAGGAAACACAGTAGAGTAGAAGAGTGCTCTTTTCTAAAAAGCATAGAGTGTTTCTTGTAAGGCGAGCTAGCATTTGTTTCCCAGTCCTAAATGGAGTGGAATCACATGCAGTTTGTGTTCCTACGAGCAAGAGTTGTTTTCTGGTAAGGAAAGTCACTATTGCGCTCTCATTGCCATTCACAGTGCAAATAGCACTCGCGTCTGTTCCCAGCAAGTACAGTTTATCGGACTGAAGAGGAGCTACTATTCTTGTCAGTTTCTTAAGCAGAGTTGAGCTAGATATGGCCCGTGTGTGTAGGAAGAACAGTTCTTATGTTCTGAGCAAGCTCACTGTTCTGGCCCTATAAGAAACACAGTAGAGTAGATGAGTGCTCTTTTCTCTAAAGCAGAGTGTGTTTCTTGTAAGGCGAGCTAGCATTTGTTTCCTAGTCCTAAATGGAGTTGAATCACATGCAGTTTCTGGTCCTACGAACAAGAGTTGTTTTCTGGTAAGGAAAGTCACATTGCGCACCCATTGCCATACACAGTGCAAATAGCACTCGCGTCTGTTCCAAGCAAGTACAGTGTATTGGACTGAATAGGTGCTATTGTTCTTGTCTGTTTCCTAAGCAGAGTTGTACTAGATATGGCCCGTGTGTGTAGGAAGCACAGTTCTTTTGTTCTGAGCAAGCTCACTGTTTGGACCCCATAGGAAACACAGTAGAGTAGAAGAGTGCTCTTTTCTCTAAAGCAGAGTGTGTTTCTTGTAAGGCGAGCTAGCGTTTGTTTCGCAGTCCTAAATGGATTTGAATCAAATGCAGTTTCTGGTACTACGAGCAAGAGTTGTTTTCTGGTAAGAAGAGTCACTATTGCGCTCCAAATGCCATACACAGTGCAAATAGCACTCGCGTCTGTTCCCAGCAAGTACATTTATTGGACTGAAGAGGAGCTACTGCTCTTGTCAGTTTCCTAAGCAGAGTTGAACTAGATATGGTCCATGTGTGTAAGAAGCTCAGTTCTTTTGTTCTGAGCAAGCTCACTGTTTGGACCCCATAGGAAACACCGTAGAGTAGAAGAGTGCTCTTTTCTCAAAAGCAGAGTGTGTTTCTTGTAAGGCGAGCTAGCGTTTGTTTCCCAGTCCTAAATGGAGTGGAATCACATGCAGTTTCTGGTTCTACGAGCAAGAGTTGTTTTATGGTAAGAAGATTCATTATTGTGCTGCCATTGCCATACACAGGACAAAGAGCACTGGCATCTGTTCGCAGCAACTACAGTGTATTGGACTGAAGAGGATCTACTTTTCTTGTCAGGTTCCTAAGGAGAATTGAACTAGATATGGCCGTGTGTGTAGGAAGCACAGTTCTTTTGTTCTGAGCAAGCTCACTGTTCGGACCCAAAAGGAAACACAGTAGAGTAGAAGAGTGCTCTTTTCTCAAAAGCAGAGTGTGTTTTTTGTAAGGCAAGCTATCGTTTGTTTCCCAGTCCTAAATGGAGTTGAATCACATGCAGTTTCTGGTCCTACGAGCAAGAGTTGTTTTCTGGTAAGGAAAGTCACTATTGCGCTCCCTTTGCCATACACAGTGCAAATAGCACTCGCGTCTGTTCCCAGCAAGTACAGTGTATCAGACTGAAGAGGAGCTACTGTTCTTGTCAGTTTTTTAAGCAGAGTTGTACTAGATATGGCCCGTGTGTTTAGGAAGCACAGTTATTATGTTCTGAGCAAGCTCACTGTTCTGGCCCTTTAGGAAACACAGTAGAGTAGAAGAGTGCTCTTTTCTATAAAGCAGAGAGTGTTTCTTGTAAGGCGAGCTCACGTTTGTTTCCTAGTCCTTAATGGATTTGAGTCACATGCAGTTTTTCGTCCTATGAGCAAGAGTTGTTTTCTGGTAAGAAGAGTCACTATTGTGCTCCAAATGCCATACACAGTGCAAATAGCACTCGCGTCTGTTCCCAGCATGTACAGTGTATTGGACTGAATAGGAGCTACTGTTCTTGTCAGTTTCCTAAGCAGAGTTGAACTAGATATGGTCCCTGTGTGTAGGAAGCACAGTTCTTTTGTTCTGAGCAAGCTCACTGTTTGGAACCCATAGGAAACACAGTAGAGTAGAAGAGTGCTCTTTTCTAAAAATTAGAGAGTGTTTCTTGTAAGGCAAGCTAGCATTTGTTTCCCAGTCCTAAATGGCGTTGAATCACGTGCAGTTTGTTTTCCTACTGCAAGAGTTGTTTTCTGGTAAGGAGAGTCACTATTGCGCTGTCATTGCCATACACAGTGCAAATAGCACTCGCGTCTGTTCCCAACAAGTACAGTGTATCGGACTGAAGAGGAGCTACTGTTCTTGTCAGTTTCCTAAGCAGAGTTGAAGTACATATGGTCCGTGTGTGTAGGAAGCACAGTTCATTTGTTCTGAGCAAGCACACTGTTTGGATCCAATAGGAAACACAGTAGAGTAGAAGAGTGCTCTTTTCTCTAAAGCAGAGTGTGTTTCTTGTAAGGCGAGCTATCGTTTGTTCCGCAGTCCTAAATGGAGTTGAATCCCATGCATTTTCTGGTACTACGAGCAAGAGTTGTTTTCTGGTAAGAAGATTCACTATTGCGCTGCCATTGCCATACACAGGACAAAGAGTACTGGCATCTGTTCGCAGCAACTACAGTGTATTGGACTGAAGAGGATCTACTTTTCTTGTCAGGTTCCTAAGCAGAATTGAACTAGATATGGCCGTGTGTGTAGGAAGCACAGTTCTTTTGTTCTGAGCAAGCTCACTGTTCGGACCCAAAAGGAAACACAGTAGAGTAGAAGAGTGCTCTTTTCTCAAAAGCAGAGTGTGTTTTTTGTAAGGCAAGCTATCGTTTGTTTCCCAGTCCTAAATGTAGTTGAATCACATGCAGTTTCTGGTCCTACGAGCAAGAGTTGTTTTCTGGTAAGGAAAGTCACTATTGCGCTCCCTTTGCCATACACAGTGCAAATAGCACTCGCGTCTGTTCCCAGCAAGTACAGTGTAGTGGACTGAAGAGGAGCTACTGTTCTTGTCAGTTTCCTAAGCAGAGTTGAACTAGATATGGCCCGTGTGTCTAGGAAGCACAGTTCATTTGTTCTGAGCAAGCTCACTGTTCTGGCCCTATAGGAAACACAGTAGAGTAGAAGAGTGCTCTTTTCTCAAAAGCAGAGTGTGTTTCTTGTAAGGCGAGCTAGAGTTTGTTTCATAGTCGTAAATGGAGTTGAGTCAAATGCAGTTTTTTGTCCTATGAGCAAGAGTTGTTTTCTGGTAAGACGAGTCAATATTGTGCTCCAATTGCGATTCACAGTTCAAATAGCACTCGCGTCTGTTCTCAGCAAGAACAGTGTATCGGACTGAAGAGGAGCTACTGTTCTTGTCAGTTTCCTAAGCAGTGTTGAACTAGATATGGCCCGTGTGTGTAGGAATCACAGTTCTTTTGTTCTGAGCAAGCTCACTGTTCTGGCCCTATAGGAAACACAGTAGAGTAGAAGAGTGCTCTTTTCCCTAAAGCAGATTGTGTTTCTTGTAAGGCAAGCTCACGTTTGTTTCCCAGTCCTAAATGGAGTAGAGTCACAGACAGTTTTTGGTCCTACGAGCAAGAGTTGTTTTCTGGTTAGAAGAGTCACTATTGCACTCCAAATGCCATACACAGTGCAAATAGCACTCGCGTCTGTTCCCAGCAAGTACAGTGTATGGGACTGAAGAGGAGCTACTGTTCTTGTCAGTTTCCTAAGCAGAGTTGAACTAGATAAGGACCGTGTGTGTAGAAAGCACAGTTCTTATGTTCTGAGCAAGGTCACTGTTCTAGCCCTATAGGAAACACATTAGAGTAGAAGAGTGCTCTTTTCTCAAAAGCAGAGTGTGTTTCTTCTAAGGCGAGCTAGCGTTTGTTTCCTAGTCCTAAATGGAGTTGAATCACATGCAGTTTCTGGTCCTACGAACAAGAGTTGTTTTCTGGTAAGGAAAGTCACTATTGTGCTGCCATTGCCATACACAGGGCAATTAGCACTCGCGTCTTTTCCCAGCAAGCACAGTGTATTGGACTGAATAGGAGCTACTGTTCTTGTCAGTTTCCTAAGCAGAGTTGAACTACATATGGTCCTTGTGTGTAGGAAGCACAGTTCTTTTGTTCTGAGCAAGCTCACTCTTTGGACCCCATAGGAAACACAGTAGAGTAGAAGAGTGCTCTTTTCTCTAAATCAGAGTGTGTTTCTTGTAAGGCGAGCTAGCGTTTGTTTCCCAGTCCTAAATGGAGTTGAATCACATACAGTTTTTGTCCTACGAGCAAGAGTTGTTTTCTGGTAAGACGAGTCACTATTGTGCTCCAATTACCATACACAGTGCAAATAGCACTCGCATATCTTACCCGCAAGTACAGTGTATTGGACTGAAGAGGAGCTACTGTTCTTGTCAGTTTCCTAAGCAGAGTTGAACTAGATATGGTCGATGTGTGTAGGAAGCACAGTTCTTTTGTTCTGAGAAAGCTCACTGTTTGGACCCCATAGGAAACACAGTAGAGTAGAAGAGTGCTCTTTTCTCAGAAGCAGAGCGTGTTTCTTGTAAGGCAAGCTAGCATTTGTTTCCCAGTCCTAAATGGCGTTGAATCACATGCAGTGTGTGGTCCTACGAGCAAGAGTTGTTTTCTGGTAAGGAAAGTCACTATTGTGCTCCCTTTGCCATACACAGTGCAAATAGCACTCGCGTATGTTCGCAGCAAGTACAGTGTATCGGACTGAAGAGGAGCTACTGTTCTTGTCAGTTTCCTAAGCAGAGTTGAACTAGATATGGTCCATGTGTGTAGGAAGCACAGTTCTTTGTTCTGAGCAAGCTCACTGTTTGGACCCCATAGGAAACACAGTAGAGAAGAAGAGTTCTCTTTTCTCAAAAGTAGAGAGTGTTTCATGTAAGGCGAGCTAGCGTTTGTTTCCCAGTCCTAAATGGAGTGGAATCACATGCAGTTTCTGTCCTACGAGCAAGAGTTGTTTTATGGTAAGTATAGTCACTATTGTGCTGCCATTGCCATACACAGGACAAATAGCACTGGCGTCTTTTCGCAGCAAGTACAGTGTATTGGACTGAAGAGGATCTACTGTTCTTGTCAGGTTCTTAAGCAGAATTGAACTAGATATGGACGTGTGTGTAGGAAGCACAGTTCTTTTGTTCTGAGCAAGCTCACTGTTTGGACCCCATAGGAAACACAGTACAGTAGAAGAGTGCTCTTTTCTCAAAAGCAGAGTGTGTTTCTTGTAAGGCAAGCTATCATTTGTTTCCCAGTCCTAAACGGAGTTGAATCACATGCAGTTTCTGGTCCTTAGAGCAAGAGTTGTTTTCTGGTAAGGAAAGTTACTATTGTGCTCCCATTGCCATACACAGTGCAAATAGCACTGGCATCTGTTCCCAGCAATTACACTGTATCCGACTGAAGAGGAGCTACTGTTCTTGTCAGTTTCCTAAGCAGAGTTGAACTAGATATGGCCCGTGTGTGTAGGAAGCACAGTTCTTTTGTTCTGAACAAGCTCACTTTTCTGGCCCTATAGGAAACACAGTAGAGTAGAAGAGTGCTCTTTCATCTAAAGCAGAGTGTGTTTCTTGTAAGGCGAGCTCGCGTTTGTTTCCCAGTGCTAAATGGAGTTGAATCACATGCAGTTTCCGTTCCTACGAGCAAGAGTTGTTTTCTGGTAAGGAAAGTCACTATTGCGCTCCCATTGCCATACACAGTGCAAATAGCACTCGCGTCTGTTCCCAGCAAGTACAGTGTATTGGACTGAAGAGGAGCTACTGCTCTTGTCAGTTTCCTAAGCAGAGTTGAACTAGATATGGTCCATGAGTGTAGGAAGCACAGTTCTTTTGTTCTGAGCAAGCTCACTGTTTGGACCCCATAGGAAACACCATAGAGTAGAAGAGTGCTCTTTTCTCAAAAGCAGAGTGTGTTTCTTGTAAGGCGAGCTAGCGTTTGTTTCCAAGTCCTAAATGGAGTGGAATCACATGCAGCTTCTGGTTCTACGAGCAAGAGTTGTTTTATGGTAAGAATAATCACTATTGCGCTGCCATTGCCATACACAGGACAAATAGCACTGGCGTCTGTTCCCAGCAAGTACAGTGTATTGGACTGAAGATGATCTACTGTTCTTGTCAGGTTCCTAAGCAGAATTGAACTAGATATGGCCGTGTGTGTAGGAAGCACAGTGCTTTTGTTCTGAGCAAGATCACTTTTCGGACCCCTAGGAAACACAGTAGAGTAGAAGAGTGCTCTTTTCTCAAAAGCAAAGTGTGTTTCTTGTAAGGCGAGCTAGCGTTTGTTTCCCAGTCCTAAATGGAGTTGAATCACATGCAATTTCTGGTCCTATGAGCAAGAGTTGTTTTCTGGTAAGGAAAGTAACTATTGCGCTCCCATTGCCATACACAGTGCAAATAGCACTCGCGTCTGTTCCCAGCAAGTACAGTGTATCGGACTGAAGAGGAGCTACTGTTCTTGTCAGTTTCCTAAGCAGAGTTGAACTAGATAAGGACCGTGTGTGTAGAAAGCACAGTTCTTATGTTCTGAGGAAGCTCACTGTTTAAACCCCATAGGAAACACAGTAGAGTAGAAGAGTGCTCTTTTTTCAGAAGCAGAGCGTGTTTCTTGTAAGGCAAGCTAGCATTTGTTTCCCAGTCCTAAATGGCATTGAATCACATGCAGTGTGTGGTCCTACAAGCAAGAGTTGTTTTCTGGTAAGGAAAGTCACTATTGCGCTCCCTTTGCCATACACAGTGCAAATAGCACTCGCATATGTTCCCAGCAAGTACTGTGTATCGGACTGAAGAGGAGCTACTGTTCTTGTCAGTTTCCTAAGCAGAGTTGAACTAGATATGGTCCATGTGTGTAGGAAGCACAGTTCTTTGTTCTGAGCAAGCTCACTGTTTGGACCCCACAGGAAACACAGTAGAGAAGAAGAGTGCTCTTTTCTCAAAAGCAGAGAGTGTTTCTTGTAAGGCGAGCTAGCGTTTGTTTCCTAGACCTAAATGGAGTTGAATCACATGCAGTTTCTGGTCCCACGAACAAGAGTTGTTTTCTGGTAAGGAAAGTCACTATTGCCCTCCCATTGCCATACACAGGGCAAATAGCACTCGCGTCTTTTCCCAGCAAGTACAGTGTATCGGACTGAATAGGAGCTACTGTTCTTGTCAGTTTCCTAAGCAGAGTTGAACTATTTAAGGACTGTGTGTGTAGAAAGCACAGTTCTTATGTTCTGAGCAAGCTCACTGTTCTGGTCCTATAAGAAACACAGTAGAGTAGAAGAGTGCTCTTTTCTCAAAAGCAGAGTGTGTTTCTTGTAAGGCGAGCTAGCATTTGTTTCCCAGTCCTAAATGGCGTTGAATCACATGCAGTGTGTGGTCCTACGAGCAAGAGTTGTTTTCTGGTAAGGAAAGCCACTATTGTGCTCTCATTGCCATACACAGTGCAAATAGCACTCGCATCTGTTCCCAGCAAGTACAGTGTATAGGACTGAAGAGGAGCTACTGTTCTTGTCAGTCTCCAAAAGCAGAGTTGAACTAGATATGGCCCGTGTGTCTAGGAAGCACAGTTCATTTGTTCTGAGCAAGCTCACTGTTCTGGCCCTATAGGAAACACAGTAGAGTAGAAGAGTGCCCTTTTCTCAAAAGCAGAGTGTGTTTCTTGTAAGGCGAGCTAGCGTTTGTTTCCCAGTCCTAAATGGAGTGGAATCACATGCAGTTTCTGTCCTATGAGCAAGAGTTGTTTTATGGTAAGAATAGTCACTATTGTGCTGCCATTGCCATACACAGGACAAATAGCACTGGTGTCTGTTCACAGCAAGTACAGTGTATAGGACTGAAGAGGATCTACTGTTCTTGTCAAGTTCCTAAGCAGAATTGAACTAGATATGGCCGTGTGTGTAGGAAGCACAGTTCTATTGTTCTGAGCAAGCTCACTGTTTGGACCCCATAGGAAACACAGTAGAGTAGAAGAGTGCTCTTTTCTCAAAAGCAGAGTGTGTTTTTTGTAAGGCAAGCTATCATTTGTTTCCCAGTCCTAAATGGAGTTGAGTCACATGCAGTTTCTGGTCCTACGAGCAAGAGTTGTTTTCTGGTATGGAAAGTCACTATTGTGCTCCCTTTGCCATACACAGTGCAAATAGCACTCGCGTCTGTTCCCAGCAAGCACAGTGTATTGGACTGAATAGGAGCTACTGTTCTTGTCAGTTTCCTAAGCAGAGTTGAACTACATATGGTTCTTGTGTGTAGGAAGCACAGTTCTTTTGTTCTGAGCAAGCTCACTGTTTGGACCCCATAGGAAACACAGTAGAGTAGAAGAGTGATCTTTTCTCTAAAGCACAGTGTGTTTCTTGTAAGGCGAGCTAGCATTTGTTTCCCAGTCCTTAATGGAGTGGAATCACATGCAGTTTCTGTCCTACGAGCAAGAGTTGTTTTATGGTAAGAATAGTCACTATTGTGCTGCCATTGCCATACACAGGACAAATAGCACTGGCATCTGTTCACAGCAAGTACAGTGTATAGGACTGATGAGGAGCTACTGTTCTTGTCAGGTTCCTAAGCAGAATTGAACTAGATATGGCCGTGTGTAGGAAGCACAGTTCTTTTGTTCTGAGCAAGCTCACTGTTCGGACCCCATAGGAAACACAGTAGAGTAGAAGAGTGCTCTTTTCTCAAAAGCAGAGTGTGTTTTTTTTAAGGCAAGCTATCATTTGTTTCCCAGTCCTAAACGGAGTTGAGTCACATGCAGTTTCTGGTCCTTGGAGCAAGAGTTGTTTTCTGGTAAGGAAAGTCACTATTGTGCTCCCTTTGCCATACACAGTGCAAATAGCACTCGCGTCTGTTCCCAGCAAGTACAGTGTATCGGACTGAAGAGGAGCTACTGTTCTTGTCAGTTTCCTAAGCAGAGTTGAACTAGATATGGTCCATGTGTGTAGGAAGCACAGTTCTTTGTTCTGAGCAAGCTCACTGTTTGGACCCCATAGGAAACACAGTAGAGTAGAAGAGTGCTCTTTTCTCAGAAGCAGAGTGTGTTTCTTGTAAGGCGAGCTAGCATTTGTTTCCCAGTCCTAAATGGCGTTGAATCACATGCAGTTTGTGTTCCTATGAGCAAGAGTTGTTTTCTGGTAAGGAGAGTCACTATTGCGCTGTCATTGCCATACACAGTGCAAATAGCACTCGCGTCTGTTTCCAGCAAGTACAGTGTATCGGACTGAAGAGGAGCTACTGTTCTTATCAGTTTCCTAAGCAGAGTTGAACTAGATATGGTCCGTGTGTATAGGAAGCACAGTTCTTTGTTCTGAGCAAGCTCACTGTTTGGACCCCATAGGAAACACAGTAGAGTAGAAGAGTGCTCTTTTCTCAAAAGAAGAGTGTGTTTCTTTTAAAGCGAGCTAGCGTTTGTTTCCCAGTCCTAAATGGAGTTGAATCACATGCAGTTTCTGGTCCTACAAGCAAGAGTTGTTTTCTGGTAAGGAAAGTCACTATTGCTCTCCCATTGCCATACACAGTGCAAATAGCACTCGCGTCTGTTCCCAGCAAGTACAGTGTATTGGACTGAAGAGGAGCTACTGTTCTTGTCAGTTTCCTAAGCAGAGTTGAACTAGATAAGGACCGTGTGTGTAGAAAGCACAGTTCTTATGTTCTGAGCAAGCTCACTGTTCTGGTCCTATAAGAAACACAGTAGAGTAGAAGAGTGCTCTTTTCTCAAAAGCAGAGTGTGTTTCTTGTAAGGCGAGCTAGCATTTTTATCCCAGTCCTAAATGGCGTTGAATCACATGCAGTGTGTGGTCCTACGAGCAAGAGTTGTTTTCTGGTAAGGAAAGCCACTATTGTGCTCTCATTGCCATACACATTGCAAATAGCACTCGCGTCTGTTCCCAGCAAGTACAGTGTATAGGACTGAAGAGGAGCTACTGTTCTTGTCAGTCTCCTAAGCAGAGTTGAACTAGATATGGCCCGTGTGTCTAGGAAGCACAGTTCATTTGTTCTGAGCAAGCTCACTGTTCTGGCCCTATAGGAAACACAGTATAGTAGACGAGTGCCCTTTTCTCAAAAGCAGAGTGTGTTTCTTGTAAGGCGAGCTAGCGTTTGTTTCCCAGTCCTAAATGGAGTTGAATCACATGTAGTTTTTTGTCCTACGAGCAAGAGTTGTTTTCTGGTAAGACGAGTCACTATTGTGCTCCAATTCCCGTACACAATGCAAGTAGCACTCGCGTCTGCTCTCAGCAAGTACAATGTATCAGACTGAAGAGGAGCTACTGTTCTTGTCAGTTTCCTAAGCAGAGTTGAACTAGATATGGCCTGTGTGTGTAGGAAGCACAGTTATTATGTTCTGAGCAAGCTCAATGTTCTGGCCCTATAGGAAACACAGTAGAGTAGAAGAGTGCTCTTTTCTCTAAAGCAGAGTGTGTTTCTTGTAAGGCGAGCTCGCGTTTGTTTCCCAGTCCTAAATGGTGTTGAATCACATGCAGTTTCTGTCCTACGAGCAAGAGTTGTTTTATGGTAAGGAAAGTCACTATTGCGCTCCCATTGCCATACACAGTGCAAGTAGCACTCGCGTCTGTTCCCAGCAAGTACAGTGTATCGGACTGAAGAGGAGCTAATGTTCTTGTCAGTTTCCTAAGCAGAGTTGAACTAGATATGGCACGTGTGTAGGAAGCACAGTTCTTTTGTTCTGAGCAAGCTCACTGTTCTGGCCCTAATGGAAACACAGTAGAGTAGAAGAGTGCTCTTTTCTCTAAAGCAGATTGTGTTTCTTGTAAGGCGAGCTAGCGTTTGTTTCCCAGTCCTAAATGGAGTTGAATCACATGCAGTTTCTGGTCCTACGAGCAAGAGTTGTTTTATGATAAGAATAGTCACTATTGCGCTGCCATTGTCATACACAGGACAAATAGCACTGGCATCTGTTCCCAGCAGTACAGTATATTGGACTGAAGAGGAGCTACTGTTCTTGTCAGGTTCCTAAGCAGAATTGAACTATATATGGCTGTGTGTGTAGGAAGCACAGTTCTTTTGTTCTGAGAAAGCTCACTGTTCGGACCCCATAGGAAACACAGTAGAGTAGAAGAGTGCTCTTTTCTCTAATGCAGAGTGTGTTTCTTGTAAGGCGAGCTAGCATTTGTTTCCCAGACCTAAATGGAGTTGAGTCACATGCAGTTTTTGTCCTACGAGCAAGAGTTGTTTTCTGGTAAGACGAGTCACTATTGTGCTCCAATTACCATACACAGTGCAAATAGCACTCGCATATCTTGCCCGCAAGTACAGTGTATTGGACTGAAGAGGAGCTACTGTTCTTGTCAGTCTCCAAAAGCAGAGTTGAACTAGATATGGTCGATGTGTGTAGGAAGCACAGTTCTTTTGTTCTGAAGAAGCTCACTGTTTGGACCCCATAAGAAACACAGTAGAGTAGAAGAGTGCTCTTTTCTCAGAAGCAGAGCGTGTTTCTTGTAAGGCATGCTAGCATTTGTTTCCCAGTCCTAAATGGCGTTGAATCACATGCAGTGTGTGGTCCTACGAGCAAGAGTTGTTTTCTGGTAAGGAAAGTCACTATTGCGCTCCCTTTGCCATACACAGTGCAAATAGCACTC
>NW_026736992.1:0-53474 GCF_949786415.1 Peromyscus eremicus | reverse complement strand
TAGAAGAGTGCTGTTTTCTCAATCCAGAGTGTGTTTCTTGTAAGTCGAGCTAGCGATTGTTTCCCAGTAAGAAATGGAGTTGAATCCCACGCAGTTTCTGGTCCTACGAGCAAGAGGTGTTTTCTGATAAGAAGAGTCACTATTGTGCTCCTATTGCCATACACAGTGCAAATAGCACTCGTGTCTGTTCCCAGCAAGTACAGTGTATTGGACTGAAGCAAAGATACTGTTCTTGTCAGTTTCCTAAGCAGAGTTGAACTAGATATGGCCCGTGTGTGTAGGAAGCACAGTTCTTTTGTTCTGAGCAAGCTCACTGTTCGGACCCCATAGGAAACACAGTAGAGTAGAGAGTGCTCTTTTCTCAAAAGCAGAGTGTGTTTCTTGTAAGGCGAGCTACAATTTGTTTCCCAGTCCCAAATGGTGTTGAATCACATGCAGTTTCTTGTCCTACGAGCAAGAGTTGTTTTCTGGTAACAACAGTCACTATTGCGCTCCCATTGTCATACACAGGGTAAATAGCACTGGCGTCTTTTCCAGCATATACAGTGTACTGGACTGAAGAGGATCTACTGTTCTTTTCAGTTTCCTAAGCAGAATTGAACTAAATATGGCAGTATTTGTATGAAGCACAGTTTCTTTTCTTCTGAGAAAGCTCACTGTTCTGGCCCCTATAGGAAACACAGTAGAGTAGAAGAGTGCTCTTTTGTCAAAAGCAGAGTGTGTTTCTTGTAAGGCGAGCTAGCATTTTTTCCCAGTCCTAAATGGAGTTGAATCACATGCAGTTTTTGGTCCTACGAGCATGAGTTGTTTTCTTGTAAGGAAAGTCACTATTGCGCTCCCATTGCCATACACAGTGCAAATAGCACTCGCATCTGTTCCCAGCAAGTACAGTGTATTGGACTGAAGCAGAGCTACTGTTCTTGTCAATTTCCTAAGCAGAGTTGAACTAGATATGGCCCCTGTGTGTGGGAAGCCCAGTTCTTTTGTTCTGACCAAGCTCACTTTTCAGAACCCAAAGAAACACAGTAGGGTAGAAGAGTGCTTTTTCTCAAAAGCAGAGTGTGTTTCTTGTAAGGCGAGCTAGTGTTTGTTTCCCAGTCAGAATTGGAGTTGAATCCCATGCAGTTTCTGGTCCTATGAGCAAGAGTTGTTTTCTGATAAGAAGAGTCACTATTGTGCTCCTATTGCCATACACAGTGCAAATAGCACTCGCGTCTGTTCCCAGCTAGTACAGTGTATTGACTGAAGAGGGGCTACCATTCTTGTCAGTTTCCTAAGCAGAGTTGAACTAGATATGGCCCGTGTGAGCAGGAAGCACAGTTCTTTTGTTCTGAGCAAGCCCACTGTTCGTACTCCATAGTAAACACAGTAGAGTAGAAGAGTGGTCTTTCTCAAAAGCAGAGTGTGTTTCTTGTAAGTCGAGCTAGCGATTGTTTCCCAGTCAGAAATGGAGTTGAATCACATCCAGTTTTTAGTCCTAAGAGCAAGAGTTGTTTTCTGGTAAGAAAAGTCACTATTGCGGTCCCATTGCCATACACAGTGCAATATAGGACTAACGTCTGTTCCCAGCAAGTACAGTGTATTGGACTAAAGAGGAGCTACTGTTCTTGTCAGTTTCCTAAGCAGAGTTGAACTAGATATGGCCCGTGTGTGTAGGAAGCACAGTTTTTTTTTTTCTAAGCAAGCTCAATGTTCGCACGCCATAGGAAACGCAGTAGAGTAGAAGAGTGCTCTTTTCTCAAAAGCAGAGTGTGTTTCTTGTAAGGCGAGCTAGCGTTTGTTTTCCCAGTCCTAAATGGAGTTGAATCACATGCAGTTTTTGGTCGTACGAGCAAGAGTTGTTTTCTGGTAAGGAAAGTCACTATTGTGCTTCCATTGGCATACACAGTGCAAATAACACTGGCGTCTGTTCCCAGCACGTACAGTGTATTGGACTGACGAGGATCTACTGTTCTTGTCAGTTTCCAAAGCAGAATTGAACTAGATATGGCACGTGTGTAGGAAGCACAGTTCGTTTTTTCTAAGCAAGCAAACTGTTTTGGCCCTTTAGGAAACACAGTAGAGGTAGAAGAGTGATCATTTCTCAAAAGCAGAGTGTGTTTCTTGTAAGGCGAGCTAGCGTTTGTTTCCCAGTCCTAAATGGGATTGAATAACATGCAGTTTTTGGTCCTACGAGCAAGAGTTGTTTTCTGGTAAGGAAAGTCACTATTGTGCTCCCATTGCCATACACAGTGCAAATAGCACTCGCGTCTCTTCCTAGCAAGTACAGTGTATTGGACTGAAGAGGAGCTACTGTTCTTTTCAGTTTCTTAAGCAGAATTGAACTAGATATGGCCCGTGTGTTAGGAAGCACAGTTCTTTTGTTCTTAGCAAGCTCACTTTTCGGAACCCATAGGATACACAGCAGAGTAGAAGAGTGCTCTTTTCTCAAAAGCAGAGTGTGTTTCTTGTAAGGTGTGCTAGCATTTGTTTCCCAGTCCTAAATGGAGTTGAATCACATGCAGTTTCTGGTCCTACGAGCAAGAGTTGTTTTTTTGCTAAGAAGAGTCACTATTGCGCTCCCAATGTCATGTACAGGCAAATAGCATTGGTGTCTGTTTCCAGCATGTACAGTCAGTGTATTGGACGGAAGAGGAGCTACTGTTTCTTGTCAGTTTCCTAAGTAGAATTGAACTAGATGTGGCCATGTGTGTAGGAAGCACAGTTTCTTTGTTCTGAGCAAGCTCACTGGTTCTGGCACTATAGGAAACACAGTAGAGTAGAAGAGTGCTCTTTTCTCAAAAGCAGAGTGTGTTTCTTGTAAGGCAAGCTAGCGTTTGTTTCCCAGTCCTAAATGGAGTTGAATCACATGCAGTTTTTGGTCCCACGAGCAAGAGTTGTTTTCTGGTAAGGAAAGTCACTATTGTGCTCCCATTGCCATACACAGTGCAAATAGCACTGGGCGTCTGTTCCAGCAAGTACAGTGTATTGGACTGAAGCGGAACTACTGTTCTTGTCAGTTTCCTAAGCAGAGTTGAACTAGATATGGCCCCTGTGTGTAGATAGCACAGTTATTTTGTTCTGAGCATGCTCACTATTCGGACCCCATAGGAAACACAGTAGAGTTGAAGAGTGCTCTTTTCTCAAAAGCAGAGCGTGTTTCTTGTAAGGCGAGTTAGTGTTTGTTTCCCCGTCAGAATTGGAGTTGAATCCAATGCAGTTTTCTGGTCCTATGAGCAAGAGTTGTTTTCTGATAAGAAGAGTCACTATTGTGCCTCCTATTGTCATACACAGTGCAAATAGCACTCGCGTCTGTTCCCAGCTAGTACAGTGCATTGGACTGAAGAGGAGCTACCGTTGTTGTCAGTTTCCTAAGCAGAGTTGAACTAGATATGGCCCGTGTGTGTAGGAAGCACAGTTCTTTTGTTCTGAGCAAGCTCACTGTTCGTACCCCATAGGAAACACAGTAGAGTAGAAGAGTGGTCTTTTCTCAAAAACAGAGTGTGTTTCTAAAAAGGCGAGCTAGCGTTTGTTTCCCAGTCCTAAATGGAGTTGAATCCAATGCAGTTTCTGGTCCTATGAGCAAGAGCTATTTTCTGGTAAGATGAGTCGCTATTGTGCTCCAATTGTCATACAAAGGACAAATAGCACTGGCGTCTGTTCCCAGCAAGTACAGTGTATTGGACTTAAGCGGAGCTACTGTTCTTGTCAGTTTCCTAAGCAGAATTGAATTAGATATGGCCCGTGTGTATAGGAAGCAGAGTTCTTCTGTTCTGAGCAAGCTAACTGTTTTGGCCCTATGGGAAACACAGTAGAGTAGAAGAGTGCTCTTTTCTCAAAAGCAGAGTGTGTTTCTTGTAAGGCGAGCTACCATTTGTTTCCCAGTCCTAAATGGAGTTGAATCACATGCAGTTTTTTGTCCTACGAGCAAGAGGTGTTTTCTGATAAGAAGAGTAACTATTGCGCTCCTATTGCCATACACAGTGCAAATAGCACTCGCATCTGTTCCCAGCAAGTACAGTGTATTGGACTGAAGCGGAGCTACTGTTCTTGTCAGTTTCCTAAGCAGAGTTGAACTAGATATGGCCCTTGTGTGTAGGAAGCACAGTTCTTTTGTTCTGAGCAAGGTCACTGTTCGGACCCCATAGGAAACACAGTAGAGTAGAAGAGTGCTCTTTTTCTCAAAAGCAGAGTGTGTTTCTTGTAAGGCGAGCTAGCGTTGTTTCCAGTCATAAATGGAGTTGAATCACATGCAGTTTTTGTTCCTACAAGCAAGATTTGTTTTCTGAAAAGGAAAGACACTATTGGGCTCCCATTGCCATACACAGTGCAAAAGGCACTCGCGTCTGTTCCCAGCAAGTACGGTGTATTGGACTGAAGAGGAGCTACTGTCCTGTCAGTTTCCGAAGCAGAGTTGAACTAGATATGGACTGTGTGTGTAGGAAGCACAGTTCTTTTGTTCTGAGCAAGCTCACTATTCGGACACCATAGGAAACACAGTAGAGTAGAAGACTGCTCTTTTCTCAAAGCAGAGTGTGTTTCTTGTAAGGCAAGCTAGCGTTTGTTTCCCAATCCTAAATGGAGTTGAATCCCATGCAGTTTCTGGTCCTACGAGCAAGAGGTGTTTTCTGATAAGAAGTGTCACTATTGCGCTCCCATTGTCATACACAGGGGCAAGTAGCACTCTAGTATGTTCCCAGCAAGTACAGTTTATTGGACTGAAGCGGAGCTACTGTTCTTGTCAGTTTCCTAAGCAGAGTTGAACTAGATATGGCCCGTGTGTGTAGGAAGCACAGTTCTTTTGTTCTGAGCAAGCTCACTGTTCTGGCCCTGTAGGAAACACAGTAGAGTAGAAGAGTGCTCTTTTCTCAAAAGCAGAGTGTGTTTCTTGTAAGGCGAGCTAGCGTTTGTTTCCCAGTCCTAAATGGAGTTGAATCACATTCAGTTTTTGGTCCTACAAGCAAGATTTGTTTTCTGGTAAGGAAAGTCACTCTTGCGCTCCCATTGACATACACAGTACAAATAGCACTCGAGTCTGTTCCCAGCAAATACAGTGTATTGGACTGAAGAGGAGCTACTGTTCTTGTCAGTTTCATAAGCAGAGTTGAACTAGATATGGACTGTGTGTGAGGAAGCACAGTTCTTTTGTTCTGAGAATGCTCACTGTCCTGGCCCTATAGGAAACACATTAGAGTAGAAGAGTGCCTGTTTTCTCAATCCAGAGTGTGTTTCTTGTAAGTCGAGCTAGCGATTGTTTCCCAGTAAGAAATGGAGTTGAATCCCACGCAGTTTCTGGTCCTACGAGCAAGAGGTGTTTTCTGATAAGAAGAGTCACTATTGTGCTCCTATTGCCATACACAGTGCAAATAGCACTCGTGTCTGTTCCCAGCAAGTACAGTGTATTGGACTGAAGCAAAGATACTGTTCTTGTCAGTTTCCTAAGCAGAGTTGAACTAGATATGGCCCGTGTGTGTAGGAAGCACAGTTCTTTTGTTCTGAGCAAGCTCACTGTTCGGACCCCATAGGAAACACAGTAGAGTAGAAGAGTGCTCTTTTCTCAAAAGCAGAGTGTGTTTCTTGTAAGGCGAGCTACAATTTGTTTCCCAGTCCCAATGGTGTTGAATCACATGCAGTTTCTTGTCCTACGAGCAAGAGTTGTTTTCTGGTAACAACAGTCACTATTGCGCTCCCATTGTCATACACAGGGTAAATAGCACTGGCGTCATTTCCCAGCATATACAGTGTACTGGACTGAAGAGGATCTACTGTTCTTTTCAGTTTCCTAAGCAGAATTGAACTAAATATGGCAGTATTTGTATGAAGCACAGTTCTTTTCTTCTGAGAAAGCTCACTGTTCTGGCCCTATAGGAAACACAGTAGAGTAGAAGAGTGCTCTTTTGTCAAAAGCAGAGTGTGTTTTCTTGTAAGGCGAGCTAGCATTTTTTCCCAGTCCTAAATGGAGTTGAATCACATGCAGTTTTTGGTCCTACGAGCATGAGTTGTTTTCTTGTAAGGAAAGTCACTATTGCGCTCCCATTGCCATACACAGTGCAAATAGCACTCGCATCTGTTCCAGCAAGTACAGTGTATTGGACTGAAGCAGAGCTACTGTTCTTGTCAATTTCCTAAGCAGAGTTGAACTAGATATGGCCCCTGTGTGTGGGAAGCCCAGTTCTTTTGTTCTGACCAAGCTCACTTTTCAGAACCCAAAGAAACACAGTAGGGTAGAAGAGTGCTTTTTTCTCAAAAGCAGAGTGTGTTTCTTGTAAGGCGAGCTAGTGTTTGTTTCCCAGTCAGAATTGGAGTTGAATCCCATGCAGTTTCTGGTCCTATGAGCAAGAGTTGTTTTCTGATAAGAAGAGTCACTATTGTGCTCCTATTGCCATACACAGTGCAAATAGCACTCGCGTCTGTTCCCAGCTAGTACAGTGTATTGGACTGAAGAGGGGCTACCATTCTTGTCAGTTTCCTAAGCAGAGTTGAACTAGATATGGCCCGTGTGAGCAGGAAGCACAGTTCTTTTGTTCTGAGCAAGCCCACTGTTCGTACTCCATAGTAAACACAGTAGAGTAGAAGAGTGGTCTTTTCTCAAAAGCAGAGTGTGTTTCTTGTAAGTCGAGCTAGCGATTGTTTCCCAGTCAGAAATGGAGTTGAATCACATCCAGTTTTTAGTCCTAAGAGCAAGAGTTGTTTTCTGGTAAGAAAAGTCACTATTGCGGTCCCATTGCCATACACAGTGCAAATAGGACTAACGTCTGTTCCCAGCAAGTACAGTGTATTGGACTAAAGAGGAGCTACTGTTCTTGTCAGTTTCCTAAGCAGAGTTGAAACTAGATATGGCCCGTGTGTGTAGGAAGCACAGTTCTTTTTTTCTAAGCAAGCTCAATGTTCGCACGCCATAGGAAACGCAGTAGAGTAGAAGAGTGCTCTTTTCTCAAAAGCAGAGTGTGTTTCTTGTAAGGCGAGCTAGCGTTTGTTTCCCAGTCCTAAATGGAGTTGAATCACATGCAGTTTTTTGGTCGTACGAGCAAGAGTTGTTTTCTGGTAAGGAAAGTCACTATTGTGCTTCCATTGGCATACACAGTGCAAATAGCACTGGCGTCTGTTCCCAGCACGTACAGTGTATTGGACTGACGAGGATCTACTGTTCTTGTCAGTTTCCAAAGCAGAATTGAACTAGATATGGCACGTGTGTAGGAAGCACAGTTCGTTTTTTCTAAGCAAGCAAACTGTTTTGGCCCTTTAGGAAACACAGTAGAGTAGAAGAGTGATCATTTCTCAAAAGCAGAGTGTGTTTCTGTAAGGCGAGCTAGCGTTTGTTTCCCAGTCCTAAATGGGATTGAATAACATGCAGTTTTTGGTCCTACGAGCAAGAGTTGTTTTCTGGTAAGGAAAGTCACTATTGTGCTCCCATTGCCATACACAGTGCAAATAGCACTCGCGTCTCTTCCTAGCAAGTACAGTGTATTGGACTGAAGAGGAGCTACTGTTCTTTTCAGTTTCTTAAGCAGAATTGAACTAGATATGGCCCGTGTGTTTAGGAAGCACAGTTCTTTTGTTCTGAGCAAGCTCACTTTTCGGAACCCATAGGATACACAGCAGAGTAGAAGAGTGCTCTTTTCTCAAAAGCAGAGTGTGTTTCTTGTAAGGTGTGCTAGCATTTGTTTCCCAGTCCTAAATGGAGTTGAATCACATGCAGTTTCTGGTCCTACGAGCAAGAGTTGTTTTTTTGCTAAGAAGAGTCACTATTGCGCTCCCAATGTCATGTACAGGGCAAATAGCATTGGTGTCTGTTTCCAGCATGTACAGTCAGTGTATTGGACGAAGAGGAGCTACTGTTCTTGTCAGTTTCCTAAGTAGAATTGAACTAGATGTGGCCATGTGTGTAGGAAGCACAGTTCTTTTGTTCTGAGCAAGCTCACTGTTCTGGGCACTATAGGAAACACAGTAGAGTAGAAGAGTGCTCTTTTCTCAAAAGCAGAGTGTGTTTCTTGTAAGGCGAGCAAGCTTTTGTTTCCAGTCCTAAATGGAGTTGAATCACATGCAGTTTTTGGTCCCACGAGCAAGAGTTGTTTTCTGGTAAGGAAAGTCACTATTGTGCTCCCATTGCCATACACAGTGCAAATAGCACTGGCGTCTGTTCCCAGCAAGTACAGTGTATTGGACTGAAGCGGGAACTACTGTTCTTGTCAGTTTCCTAAGCAGAGTTGAACTAGATATGGCCCCTGTGTGTAGATAGCACAGTATTTTGTTCTGAGCATGCTCACTATTCGGACCCCATAGGAAAACACAGTAGAGTTGAAGAGTGCTCTTTTCTCAAAAGCAGAGCGTGTTTCTTGTAAGGCGAGTTAGTGTTTGTTTCCCCGTCAGAATTGGAGTTGAATCCAATGCAGTTTCTGGTCCTATGAGCAAGAGTTGTTTTCTGATAAGAAGAGTCACTATTGTGCTCCTATTGTCATACACAGTGCAAATAGCACTCGCGTCTGTTCCCAGCTAGTACAGTGCATTGGAACTGAAGAGGAGCTACCGTTGTTGTCAGTTTCTAAGCAGAGTTGAACTAGATATGGCCCGTGTGTGTAGGAAGCACAGTTCTTTTGTTTCTGAGCAAGCTCACTGTTCGTACCCCATAGGAAACACAGTAGAGTAGAAGAGTGGTCTTTTCTCAAAAACAGAGTGTGTTTCTTGAAAGGCGAGCTAGCGTTTGTTTCCCAGTCCTAAATGGAGTTGAATCCAATGCAGTTTCTGGTCCTATGAGCAAGAGCTATTTTCTGGTAAGATGAGTCGCTATTGTGCTCCAATTGTCATACAAAGGACAAATAGCACTGGCGTCTGTTCCCAGCAAGTACAGTGTATTGGACTTAAGCGGAGCTACTGTTCTTGTCAGTTTCCTAAGCAGAATTGAATTAGATATGGCCCGTGTGTATAGGAAGCAGAGTGTCTTCTGTTCTGAGCCAAGCTAACTGTTTTGGCCCTATGGGAAACACAGTAGAGTAGAAGAGTGCTCTTTTCTCAAAAGCAGAGTGTGTTTCTTGTAAGGCGAGCTAGCGTTTGTTTCCCAGTCATAAATGGAGTTGAATCACATGCAGTTTTTGTTCCTACATGCAAGATTTGTTTTCTGAAAAGGAAAGACACTATTGGGCTCCCATTGCCATACACAGTGCAAAAGGCACTCGCGTCTGTTCCCAGCAAGTACGGTGTATTGGACTGAAGAGGAGCTACTGTTCCTGTCAGTTTCCGAGCAGAGTTGAACTAGATATGGGACTGTGTGTGTAGGAAGCACAGTTCTTTTGTTCTGAGCAAGCTCACTATTCGGACACCATAGGAAACACAGTAGAGTAGAAGACTGCTCTTTTCTCAAAAGCAGAGTGTGTTTCTTGTAAGGCCAAGCTAGCGTTTGTTTCCCAATCCTAAATGGAGTTGAATCCCATGCAGTTTCTGGTCCTACGGAAGCAAAAAGAGGTGTTTTCTGATAAGAAGTGTCACTATTGCGCTCCCATTGTCATACACAGGGCAAGTAGCACTCTAGTATGTTCCCAGCAAGTACAGTGTATTGGACTGAAGCGGAGCTACTGTCTTGTCAGTTTCCTAAGCAGAGTTGAACTAGATATGGCCCGTGTGTGTAGGAAGCACAGTTCTTTTGTTCTGAGCAAGCTCACTGTTCTGGCCCTGTAGGAAACAACAGTAGAGTAGAAGAGTGCTCTTTTCTCAAAGCAGAGTGTGTTTCTTGTAAGGCGAGCTAGCGTTTGTTTCCCAGTCCTAAATGGAGTTGAATCACATTCAGTTTTGGTCCTACAAGCAAGATTTGTTTTCTGGTAAGGAAAGTCACTCTTGCGCTCCCATTGACTATACACAGTACAAATAGCACTCGAGTCTGTTCCCAGCAAATACAGTGTATTGGACTGAAGAGGAGCTACTGTTCTTGTCAGTTTCATAAGCAGAGTTGAACTAGATATGGACCTGTGTGTGTAGAAAGCAGCAGTTCTTTTGTTCTGAGAATGCTCCACTGTCCTGGCCCTATAGGAAACACATTAGAGTAGAAGAGTGCTGTTTTCTCAATCCAGAGTGTGTTTCTTGTAAGTCGAGCTAGCGATTGTTTCCCGAGTAAGAAATGGAGTTGAATCCCACGCAGTTTCTGGTCCTACGAGCAAGAGGTGTTTTCTGATAAGAAGAGTCACTATTGCGCTCCTATTGCCATACACAGTGCAAATAGCACTCGTGTCTGTTCCCAGCAAGTACAGTGTATTGGGACTGAAGCAAAGATACTGTTCTTGTCAGTTTCCTAAGCAGAGTTGAACTAGATATGGCCCGTGTGTGTAGGAAGCACAGTTCTTTTGTTCTGAGCAGCTCACTGTTCGGACCCCATAGGAAACACAGTAGAGTAGAAGAGTGCTCTTTTCTCAAAAGCAGAGTGTGTTTCTTGTAAGGCGAGCTACAATTTGTTTCCCAGTCCCAAATGGGTGTTGAATCACATGCAGTTTCTTGTCCTACCGAGCAAGAGTTGTTTTCTGGTAACAACAGTCACTATTGCTGCTCCCATTGTCATACACAGGGTAAATAGCACTGCGTCTTTTCCCAGCATATACAGTGTACTGGACTGAAGAGGATCTACTGTTCTTTTCAGTTTCCTAAGCAGAATTGAACTAAATATGGCAGTATTTGTATGAAGCACAGTTCTTTTCTTCTGAGAAAGCTCACTGTTCTGGCCCTATAGGAAACACAGTAGAGTAGAAGAGTGCTCTTTTGTCAAAAGCAGAGTGTGTTTTCTTGTAAGGCGAGCTAGCATTTTTCCCAGTCCTAAATGGAGTTGAATCACATGCAGTTTTTGGTCCTACGTGCATGAGTTGTTTTCTTGTAAGGAAAGTCACTATTGCGCTCCCATTGCCATACACAGTGCAAATAGCACTCGCATCTGTTCCCAGCAAGTACAGTGTATGGACTGAAGCAGAGCTACTGTTCTTGTCAATTTCCTAAGCAGAGTTGAACTAGATATGGCCCCTGTGTGTGGGAAGCCCAGTTCTTTTGTTCTGACCAAGCTCACTTTTCAGAACCCAAAGAAACACAGTAGGGTAGAAGAGTGCTTTTTTCTCAAAAGCAGAGTGTGTTTCTTGTAAGGCGAGCTAGTGTTTGTTTCCCAGTCCTAAATGGAGTTGAATCCCATGCAGTTTCTGGTCCTATGAGCAAGAGCTATTTTTCTGGTAAGATGAGTCGCTATTGTGCTCCAATTGTCATACAAAGGACAAATAGCACTGGCGTCTGTTCCCAGCAAGTACAGTGTATTGTACTGGAAAAGGATCTACTGTTCTTGTCAGTTTCCTAAGCAGAATTGAATTAGATATGGCCCGTGTGTGTAGGAAGCACAGTTCTTCTGTTCTGAGCAAGCTAACTGTTTTGGCCCTATGGGAAACACAGTAGAGTAGAAGAGTGCTTCTTTTCTCAAAAGCAGAGTGTGTTTCTTGTAAGGCGAGCTACCATTTGTTTCCCACTCCTAAATGGAGTTGAATCACACGCAGTTTTTTGTCCTACGAGCAAGAGGTGTTTTCTGATAAGAAGAGTCACAATTGCGCTCCTATTTGCCATACACAGTGCAAATAGCACTCGCGTCTGTTCCCAGCTAGCACAGTGTATTGGACTGAAGAGGATCTACTGTTCTTTTCAGTTTCCTAAGCAGAATTGAACTAGATATGGCAGTATTTGTATGAAGCACAGTTCTTTTGTTCTGAGCAAGCTCACTGTTCTGGCCCTATAGAAAACACAGTAGAGTAGAAGAGTGCCTCTTTGTCAAAAGCAGAGTGTGTTTTCTTGTAAGGCGAGCTAGCGTTTTTTCCCAGTCCTAAATGGAGTTGAATCACATGCAGTTTTTGGTCCTACGAGCATGAGTTGTTTTCTGGTAAGGAAAGTCACCTTTGCGCTCCCATTGCCATACACAGTGCAAATAGCACTCGCATCTGTTCCCAGCAAGTACAGTGTATTGGACTGAAGCGGAGCTACTGTTCTTGTCAGTTTCCTAAGCAGAGTTGAACTAGATATAGCCCGTGTGTGTAGGAAGCACAGTTCTTTTGTTCTGAGCAACTCACTGTTCGGACCCCATAGGAAACACAGTAGAGTAGAAGAGAGCTCTTTTCTCAAAGCAGAGTGTGTTTCTTGTAAGGCGAGCTACATTTGTTTCCCAGTCACAAATGGAGTTGAATCACATGCAGTTACTTGTCCTACGAGCAAGAGTTGTTTTCTGGTAACAAGAGCCACTATTGCGCTCCCATTGTCATACATAGGGCAAATAGCACTGGCGTCTGTTCCCTACATATACAGTGTACTGGACTGAAGAGGATCTACTGTTCTTTTCAGTTTCCTAAGCAGAATTGAACTAAATATGGCAGCATTTGTATGAAGCCACAGTTCTTTTGTTCTGAGCAAGCTCACTGTTCTGGCCCTATAGGAAACACTGTAGAGTAGAAGAGTGCTCTTTGTCAAAAGCAGAGTGTGTTTCTTGTAAGACGAGCTAGCGTTTTTTCCCAGTCCTAAATGGAGTTGAAATCACATGCAGTTTTTGGTCCTACGAGCATGAGTTGTTTTCTGGTAAGGAAAGTAACTATTGCACTCCCATTGCCATACACAGTGCAAATAGCACTCGCATCTGTTCCCAGCAAGTACAGTGTATTGGACTGAAGCAGAGCTACTGTTCTTGTCAATTTCCTAAGCAGAGTTTGAACTAGATATGGCCCCTGTGTGTGGAAGCCCAGTTCATTTGTTCTGACCAAGCTCACTGTTCGGAACCCAAAGAAACACAGTAGAGTAGAAGAGTGCTCTTTTCTCAAAAGCAGTGTGTGTTTCTTGAAAGGCGAGCTAGCGTTTGTTTCCCAGTCCTAAATGGAGTTGAATCACATGCAGTTTCTGGTCCTATGAGCAACAGCTATTTTCTGGTAAGATGAGTTGCTATTGTGCTCCAATTGTCATACAAAGGACAAATAGCACTGGCGTCTGTTCCCAGCAAGTACAGTGTATTGTACTGAAAAGGATCTACTGTTCTTGTCAGTTTCCTAAGCAGAATTGAATTAGATATGGCCCGTGTGTGTAGGAAGCACAGTTCTTCTGTTCTGAGCAAGCTAACTGTTTTGGCCCTATGGGAAACACAGTAGAGGAGAAGAGTGCTCTTTTCTCAAAAGCAGAGTGTGTTTCTTGTAAGGCGAGCTACCATTTGTTTCCCACTCCTAAATGGAGTTGAATCACATGCAGTTTTTTGTCCTACGAGCAAGAGGTGTTTTCTGATAAGAAGAGTCACTATTGCGCTCCTATTGCCATACACAGTGCAAATAGCACTCGCATCTGTTCCCAGCTAGCACAGTGTATTGGACTGAAGCAGCGCTACTGTTCCTGTCAGTTTCCTAAGCAGAGTTGAACTAGATATGGCCCGTGTGTGTAGGAAGCACAGTTCTTTTGTTCTGAGCAAGCTCACTGTTCTGGCCCTGTAGGAAACACAGTAGAGTAGAAGAGTGCTCTTTTCTCAAAAGCAGAGTGTGTTTCTTGTAAGGCGAGCTAGCGTTTGTTTCCCAGTCCTAAATGGAGTTGAATCCCATGCAGTTTCTGGTCCTACGAGCAAAAGGTGTTTTCTGATAAGAAGAGTCACTATTGCGCTCCTATTGCCATACACAGTGCAAATAGCACTCGTGTCTGTTCCCAGCAAGTACAGTGTATTGGACTGAAGCGGAGCTACTGTTCTTGTCAGTTTCCTAAGCAGAGTTGAACTAGATATGGCCCGTGGGTGTAGGAAGCACAGTTCTTTTGTTCTGAGCAAGCTTACTGTTCGGCCCCCATAGGAAACACAGTAGAGTAGAAGAGTGCTTGTTTTCTCAAAAGCAGAGTGTGTTTCTTGTAAGGCGAGCTAGTGTTTGTTTCCCAGTCAGAAATGGAGGTGAATCCCATGCAGTTTCTGGTCCTACGAACAAGAGGTGTTTTCTGATAAAAAGAGTCACTATTGTGCTCCTATTGCCATACACAGTGCAAATAGCACTCGTGTCTGTTCCCAGCAAGTACAGTGTATTGGACTGAAGCGGAGCTACTGTTCTTGTCAGTTTCCTAAGCAGAGTTGAACTAGATATGGCCCATGTGTGTAGGAAGCACAGTTCTTTTGTTCTGAGCAAGCTCACTGTTCGGCCCCCATAGGAAACACAGTAGAGTAGAAGAGTGCTCTTTTCTCAAAAGCAGTGTGTGTTTCTTCTAAGGCGAGCTAGCATTTGTTTCCCAGTCCTAAATGGAGTTGAATCCCATGCAGTTTCTGGTCCTACGAGCAAGAGGTGTTTTCTGATAAGAAGAGTCACTATTGTGCTCCTATTGCCATACACAGTGCAAATAGCACTCGGGTCTGTTCCCAGCAAGTACAGTGTATTTGACTGAAGAGGAGCTACTGTTCCTGTCAGTTTTTTAAGCAGAGTTGAACTAGATATGGCCCGTGTGTGTAAGAAGCACAGTTCTTCTGTTCTGAGCAAGCTCACTATTCGGAAACCATAGGAAACACAGTAGTTTAGAAGACTGCTCTTTTCTCAAAAGCAGAGTGTGTTTCTTGTAAGGCGAACTAGCGTTTGTTTCCCAGTCCTAAATGGAGTTGAATCCCATGCAGTTTCTGGTCCTACAAGCAAGAGGTGTTTACTGATAAGAAGTGTCACTATTGCGCTCCCATTGTCATGTACAGGGTAAATAGCACTCGCGTCTGTTCCCAGCAACTACAGTGTATTGGACTGAAGCGGAGCTACTGTTCTTGTCAGTTTCCTAAGCAGAGTTGAACTAGATATGGCCCGTGTGTGTAGGAAAAACAGTTCTTTTGTTCTGAGCAAGCTCACTGTTCGGACCCCATTGGAAACAGAGTAGAGTAGAAGAGTGCTCTTTTCTCAAAAGCAGAGTGTGTGTCTTGAAAGGCGAGCTAGCGTTTGTTTCCCAGTCCTAAATGGTGTTGAATCACATGAGGTTTTTGGTCCTACAAGCAAGGTTTGTTTTCTGGTAAGGAAAGTCACTATTGTGCTCCCATTGCCATACACAGTGCAAATATCACTCAAGTGTGTTCCCAGCAAGTACAGTGTATTGGACTGGAGTGGAGCTACTGTTCTTTTCAGTTTCCTAAGCAGAATTGAACTAGATATGTACCGTGTGTAGGAAGCACAGTTCTTTTGTTCTGAGAATGCTCACTGTTCTGGCCCTATAGGAAACACATTAGAGTAGAAGAGTGCTGTTTTCTCAATCCAGAGTGTGTTTCTTGTAAGTCGAGCTACCGTTTGTTTCCCAGTCCTAAATGGAGTTGAATCCCATGCAGTTTCTGGTCCTACCAGCAAGAGTTTTTTCTGGTAAGAAGAGTCAATATTGTGCTCCCATTGTCATACACAGGGCAAGTAGCACTCTAGTCTGTTCCCAGCAAGTACAGTGTATTGGACTGAAGCGGAGCTACTGTTCTTGTCAGTTTCCTAAGCAGAGTTGAACTAGATATGGTCCATGTGTGTAGGAAGCACAGTTCTTTTGTTCTGAGCAAGCTCAATGTTCTGGCCCTATAGGAAACACAGGAGAGTAAAAGAGTGCTGTTTTCTCAAAAGCAGAGTGTGTTTCTTGCAAGGCGAGCTAGCGTTTGTTTCCCAGTCCTAAATGGAGTTGAATCCCATGCAGTTTCTGGTCCTACGAGCAAGAGGTGTTTTCTGATAAGAAGAGTCACTATTGTGCTCCTATTGCCATACACAGTGCAAATAGCACTCTGGTCTGTTCCCAGCAAGTACAGTGTATTTGACTGAAGAGGAGCTACTGTTCCTGTCAGTTTTTTAAGCAGAGTTGAACTAGATATGTCCCGTGTGTGTAAGAAGCACAGTTCTTTTGTTCTGAGCAAGCTCAATGTTCTGGCCCTATAGGAAACACAGGAGAGTAAAAGAGTGCTGTTTTCTCAAAAGCAGAGTGTGTTTCTTGCAAGGCGAGCTAGCGTTTGTTTCCCAGTCCTAAATGGGGTTGAATCCCATGCAGTTTCTGGTCCTACCAGCAAGAGGTGTTTTCTGATAAGAAGAGTCACTATTGCGCTCCTATTGCCATACACAGTGCAAATAGCACTCGTGTCTGTTCCCAGCAAGTACAGTGTATTGGACTGAAGCAGAGCTACTGTTCTTGTCAGTTTCCTAAGCAGAGTTGAACTAGATATGGCCCGTGTGTGTAGGAAGCACAGTTCTTTTGTTCTGAGCAAGCTCACTGTTCGGCCCCCATAGGAAACACAGTAGAGTAGAAGAGTGCTCTTTACTCAAAAGCAGAGTGTGTTTCTTGTAAGGCGAGCTAGTGTTTGTTTCCCAGTCAGAAATGGAGTTGAATCCCATGCAGTTTCTGGTCCTACAAGCAAGAGGTGTTTTCTGATAAGAAGAGTCACTATTGTGCTCCTATTGCCATACACAGTGCAAATAGCACTCGTGTCTGTTCCCAGCAAGTACAGTGTATTGGACTGAAGCGGAGCTACTGTTCTTGTCAGTTTCCTAAGCAGAGTTGAACTAGATATGGCCCATGTGTGTAGGAAGCACAGTTCTTTTGTTCTGAGAAAGCTCACTGTTCGGCCCCCATAGGAAACACAGTAGAGTAGAAGAGTGCTCTTTTCTCAAAAGCAGAGTGTGTTTCTTGTAAGGCGAGCTAGCATTTGTTTCCCAGTCCTAAATGGAGTTGAATCCCATGCAGTTTCTGGTCCTACGAGCAAGAGGTGTTTTCTGATATGAAGAGTCACTATTGTGCTCCTATTGCCATACACAGTGCAAATAGCACTCGGGTCTGTTCCCAGCAAGTACAGTGTATTTGACTGAAGAGGAGCTACTGTTCCTGTCAGTTTTTTAAGCAGAGTTGAACTAGATATGGCCCGTGTGTGTAAGAAGCACAGTTCTTCTGTTCTGAGCAAGCTCACTATTCGGAAACCATAGGAAACACAGTAGAGTAGAAGACTGCTCTTTTCTCAAAAGCAGAGTGTGTGTCTTGAAGGGCGAGCTAGCATTTATTTCCCAGTCCTAAATGGTGTTGAATCACATGAGGTTTTTGGTCCTACAAGCAAGGTTTGTTTTCTGGTAAGGAAAGTCACTATTGTGCTCCCATTGCCATACACAGTGCAAATAGCACTCAAGTGTGTTCCCAGCAAGTACAGTGTATTGGACTGGAGTGGAGCTACTGTTCTTTTCAGTTTCCTAAGCAGAATTGAACTAGATATGTACCGTGTGTAAGAAGCACAGTTCTTTTGTTTTGAGAATGCTCACTGTTCTGGCCCTATAGGAAGCACATTAGAGTAGAAGAGTGCTGTTTTCTCAATCCAGAGTGTGTTTCTTGTATGTCGAGCTACCGTTTGTTTCCCAGTCCTAACTGGAGTTGAATCCCATGCAGTTTCTGGTCCTACCACCAAGAGTTTTTTTTCTGGTAAGAAGAGTCACTATTGTGCTCCCATTGTCATACACAGGGCAAATAGCACTGGCGTCTGTTCCCAGCATATACAGTGTACTGGACTGAAGAGGATCTACGGTTCTTTTCAGTTTCCTAAGCAGAATTGAACTAAATATGGCAGTATTTGTATGAAGCACAGTTCTTTTGTTCTGAGCAAGCTCACTGTTCTGGCCCTATAGGAAACACAGTAGAGTAGAAGAGTGCTCTTTTGTCAAAAGCAGAGTGTGTTTCTTGTAAGGCGAGCTAGCGTTTTTTCCCAGTCCTAAATGGAGTTGAATCACATGCAGTTTTTGGTCCTACGAGCATGAGTTGTTTTCTGGTAAGGAAAGTCAGTATTGCATTCCCATTGCCATACACAGAGCAAATAGCACTCGCATCTATTCCCAGCAAGTACAGTGTATTGGACTGAAGCAGAGCTACTGTTCTTGTCAATTTCCTAAGCAGAGTTGAACTAGATATGGCCCCTGTGTGTGGGAAGCCCAGTTCTTTTGTTCTGACCAAGCTCACTGTTCGGAACCCAAAGAAACACAGTAGAGTAGAAGAGTGCTCTTTTCTCAAAAGCAGAGTGTGTTTCTTGAAAGGCGAGCTAGCGTTTGTTTCCCAGTCCTAAATGGAGTTGAATCCCATGCAGTTTCTGGTCCTATGAGCAAGAGCTAAATTCTGGTAAGATGAGTCGCTATTGTGCTCCAATTGTCATACAAAGGACAAATAGCACTGGCGTCTGTTCCCAGCAAGTACAGTGTATTGTACTGAAAAGGATCTACTGTTCTTGTCAGTTTCCTAAGCAGAATTGAATTAGATATGGCCCGTGTGTGTAGGAAGCACAGTTCATCTGTTCTGAGCAAGCTAACTGTTTTGGCCCTATAGGAAAGACAGTAGAGTAGAAGAGTGCTCTTTTCTCAAAAGCAGAGTGTGTTTCTTGTAAGGCGAGCTAGCGTTTGTTTCCCAGTCCTAAATGGAGTTGAATCACATGCAGTTTTTGTTCCTACAAGCAAGATTTGTTTTCTGAAAAGGAAAGACACTATTGGGCTCCCATTGCCATACACAGGGCAAAAAGCACTCGCGTCTGTTCCCAGCAAGTACGGTGTATTGGACTGAAGAGGAGCTACTGTTCCTGTCAGTTTCCTAAGCAGAGTTGAATTAGATATGGCCCGTGTGTGTATGAAGGACAGTTCTTTTTTTCTGAGCAAGCTCACTATTCGGACACCATAGGAAACACAGTAGAGTACAAGACTGCTCTTTTCTCAAAAGCAGAGTGTGTTTCTTGTAAGGCGAGCTAGCGTTTGTTTCCCAATCCTAAATGGAGTTGAATCCCATGCAGTTTCTGGTCCTACGAGCAAGAGGTGTTTTCTGATAAGAAGTGTCACTATTGCCTCCCATTGTCATACACAGGGCAAATAGCACTCTAGTCTGTTCCCAGCAAGTACAGTGTATTGGACTGAAGCGGAGCTACTGTTCTTGTCAGTTTCCTAAGCAGAGTTGAACTAGATATGGCCCGTGTGTGTAGGAAGCACAGTTCCTTTGTTCTGAGAAAGCTCACTCTTCTGGCCCTGTAGGAAACACAATAGAGTAGAAGAGTGCTCTTATCTCAAAAGCTGAGTGTGTTTCTTGTAAGGCGAGCTAGCGTTTGTTTCCCAGTCCTAAATGGAGTTGAATCACATGCAGTTTTTGGTCCTACAAGCAAGATTTGTTTTCTGGTAAGGAAAGTCACTCTTGTGCTCCCATTGCCATACACAGTACAAATAGCACTCGAGTCTATTCCCAGCAAGTACAGTGTATTGCACTGAAGAGGAGCTACTGTTCTTGTCAGTTTCCTAAGCAGAGTTGAACTAGATATGGACTGTGTGTGTAGGAAGCACAGTTCTTTAGTTCTGAGAATGCTCACTGTTCTGGCCCGTTAGGAAACACATTAGAGTAGAAGAGTGCTGTTTTCTCAATCCAGAGTGTGTTTATTGTAAGTCGAGCTAGCGATTGTTTCCCAGTCCTAAATGGAGTTGAATCCCATGCAGTTTCTGGTCCTACGAGCAAGAGTTGTTTTCTGATAAGAAGAGTCACTATTGCGCTCCTATTGCCATACACAGTACAAATAGCACTCGTGTCTGTTCCCAGCAAGTACAGTGTATTGGACTGAAGCGGAGCTACTGTTCTTGTCAGTTTCCTAAGCATAGTTGAACTAGATATGGCCCGTGTGTGTAGGAAGCACAGTTCTTTTGTTCTGAGCAAGCTCACTGTTCGGCCCCCTTAGGAAACACAGTAGAGTAGAAGAGTGCTCTTTTCTCAAAAGCAGAGTGTGTTTCTTGTAAGGCGAGCTACCATTTGTTTCCCACTCCTAAATGGAGTTGAATCACATGCAGTTTTTTGTCCTACGAGCAAGAGTTGTTTTCTGATGAGAAGAGTCACTATTGCGCTCCTATTGCCATACACAGTGCAAATAGCACTCGCGTCTGTTCCCAGCTAGCACAGTGTATTGGACTGAAGAGGATCTACTGTTCTTTTCAGTTTCCTAAGCAGAATTGAACTAGATATGGCAGTATTTGTATGAAGCACAGTTCTTTTCTTCTGAGCAAGCTCACTGTTCTGGCCCTATAGGAAACACAGTAGAGTAGAAGAGTGCTCTTTTGTCAAAAGCAGAGTGTGTTTCTTGTAAGGCGAGCTAGCATTTTTTCCCAGTCCTAAATGGAGTTGAATCACGTGCAGTTTTTTGTCCTACAAGCAAGATTTGTTTTCTTGTAAGGAAAGTCACTCTTGTGCTCCCATTGCCATACCCAGTACAGATAGCACTCGAGTCTTTTCCCAGCAAGTACAGTGTATTGGACTGAAGAGGAGCTACTGTTCTTGTCAGTTTCCTAAGCAGAGTTGAACTAGATATGGACTGTGTGTGTAGGAAGCACAGTTCTTTTGTTCTGAGAATGCTCACTGTTCTGGCCCTATAGGAAACACATTAGAGTAGAAGAGTGCTGTTTTCTCAATCCAGAGTGTGTTTATTGTAAGTCGAGCTAGCGATTGTTTCCCAGTCCTAAATGGAGTTGAATCCCATGCAGTTTCTGGTCCTACGAGCAAGAGTTGTTTTCTGATAAGAAGAGTCACTATTGCGCTCCTATTGCCATACACAGTGCAAATAGCACTCGGGTCTGTTCCCAGCAAGTACAGTGTATTTGACTGAAGAGCAACTACTGTTCCTGTCAGTTTCCAAAGCAGAGTTGAACTAGATATGGCTCGTGTGTGTAGGAAGCACAGTTCTTTTGTTCTGAGCAAGCTCACTATTCGGAAACCATAGGAAACACAGTAGAGTAGAAGACTGCTCTTTTCTCAAAAGCAGAGTGTGTCTCTTGTAAGGCGAGCTAGCGTTTGTTTCCCAGTCCTAAATGGAGTTGAATCCCATGCAGTTTCTGGTCCTATAAGCAAGAGCTATTTTCTGGTAAGATGAGTCGCTATTGTGCTCCAATTGTCATACAAAGGACAAATAGCACTGGCGTCTGTTCCCAGCAAGTACAGTGTATTGTACTGAAAAGGATCTACTGTTCTTGTCAGTTTCCTATGCAGAATTGAATTAGATATGGCCCGTGTGTGTAGGAAGCACAGTTCTTCTGTTCTGAGCAAGCTAACTGTTTTGGCCCTATGGGAAAGACAGTAGAGTAGAAGAGTGCTCTTTTCTCAAAAGCAGAGTGTGTTTCTTGTAAGGCGAGCTACCATTTGTTTCCCACTCCTAAATGGAGTTGAATCACATGCAGTTTTTTGTCCTATGAGCAAGAGTTGTTTTCTGATAAGAAGAGTCACTATTGCGCTCCTATTGCCATACACAGTGCAAATAGCACTCGTGTCTGTTCCCAGCAAGTACAGTGTATTGGACTGAAGCGGAGCTACTGTTCTTGTCAGTTTCCTAAGCAGAGTTGAACTAGATATGGCCCATGTGTGTAGGAAGCACAGTTCTTTTGTTCTGAGAAAGCTCACTGTTCGGCCCCCATAGGAAACACAGTAGAGTAGAAGAGTGCTCTTTTCTCAAAAGCAGAGTGTGTTTCTTGTAAGGCGAGCTAGCATTTGTTTCCCAGTCCTAAATGGAGTTGAATCCCATGCAGTTTCTGGTCCTACGAGCAAGAGGTGTTTTCTGATAAGAAGAGTCACTATTGTGCTCCTATTGCCATACACAGTGCAAATAGCACTCGGGTCTGTTCCCAGCAAGTACAGTGTATTTGACTGAAGAGGAGCTACTGTTCCTGTCAGTTTTTTAAGCAGAGTTGAACTAGATATGGCCCGTGTGTGTAAGAAGCACAGTTCTTCTGTTCTGAGCAAGCTCACTATTCGGAAACCATAGGAAACACAGTAGAGTAGAAGACTGCTCTTTTCTCAAAAGCAGAGTGTGTGTCTTGAAAGGCGAGCTAGCATTTGTTTCCCAGTCCTAAATGGTGTTGAATCACATGAGGTTTTTGGTCCTACAAGCAAGGTTTGTTTTCTGGTAAGGAAAGTCACTATTGTGCTCCCATTGCCATACACAGTGCAAATAGCACTCAAGTGTGTTCCCAGCAAGTACAGTGTATTGGACTGGAGTGGAGCTACTGTTCTTTTCAGTTTCCTAAGCAGAATTGAACTAGATATGTACCGTGTGTAAGAAGCACAGTTCTTTTGTTTTGAGAATGCTCACTGTTCTGGCCCTATAGGAAGCACATTAGAGTAGAAGAGTGCTGTTTTCTCAATCCAGAGTGTGTTTCTTGTAAGTCGAGCTACCGTTTGTTTCCCAGTCCTAACTGGAGTTGAATCCCATGCAGTTTCTGGTCCTACCACCAAGAGTTTTTTTTCTGGTAAGAAGAGTCACTATTGTGCTCCCATTGTCATACACAGGGCAAATAGCACTGGCGTCTGTTCCCAGCATATACAGTGTACTGGACTGAAGAGGATCTACGGTTCTTTTCAGTTTCCTAAGCAGAATTGAACTAAATATGGCAGTATTTGTATGAAGCACAGTTCTTTTGTTCTGAGCAAGCTCACTGTTCTGGCCCTATAGGAAACACAGTAGAGTAGAAGAGTGCTCTTTTGTCAAAAGCAGAGTGTGTTTCTTGTAAGGCGAGCTAGCGTTTTTTCCCAGTCCTAAATGGAGTTGAATCACATGCAGTTTTTGGTCCTACGAGCATGAGTTGTTTTCTGGTAAGGAAAGTCAGTATTGCATTCCCATTGCCATACACAGAGCAAATAGCACTCGCATCTATTCCCAGCAAGTACAGTGTATTGGACTGAAGCAGAGCTACTGTTCTTGTCAATTTCCTAAGCAGAGTTGAACTTGATATGGCCCCTGTGTGTGGGAAGCCCAGTTCTTTTGTTCTGACCAAGCTCACTGTTCGGAACCCAAAGAAACACAGTAGAGTAGAAGAGTGCTCTTTTCTCAAAAGCAGAGTGTGTTTCTTGAAAGGCGAGCTAGCGTTTGTTTCCCAGTCCTAAATGGAGTTGAATCCCATGCAGTTTCTGGTCCTATGAGCAAGAGCTAAATTCTGGTAAGATGAGTCGCTATTGTGCTCCAATTGTCATACAAAGGACAAATAGCACTGGCGTCTGTTCCCAGCAAGTACAGTGTATTGTACTGAAAAGGATCTACTGTTCTTGTCAGTTTCCTAAGCAGAATTGAATTAGATATGGCCCGTGTGTGTAGGAAGCACAGTTCATCTGTTCTGAGCAAGCTAACTGTTTTGGCCCTATGGGAAAGACAGTAGAGTAGAAGAGTGCTCTTTTCTCAAAAGCAGAGTGTGTTTCTTGTAAGGCGAGCTAGCGTTTGTTTCCCAGTCCTAAATGGAGTTGAATCACATGCAGTTTTTGTTCCTACAAGCAAGATTTGTTTTCTGAAAAGGAAAGACACTATTGGGCTCCCATTGCCATACACAGTGCAAAAAGCACTCGCGTCTGTTCCCAGCAAGTACGGTGTATTGGACTGAAGAGGAGCTACTGTTCCTGTCAGTTTCCTAAGCAGAGTTGAATTAGATATGGCCCGTGTGTGTATGAAGGACAGTTCTTTTTTTCTGAGCAAGCTCACTATTCGGACACCATAGGAAACACAGTAGAGTACAAGACTGCTCTTTTCTCAAAAGCAGAGTGTGTTTCTTGTAAGGCGAGCTAGCGTTTGTTTCCCAATCCTAAATGGAGTTGAATCCCATGCAGTTTCTGGTCCTACGAGCAAGAGGTGTTTTCTGATAAGAAGTGTCACTATTGCCTCCCATTGTCATACACAGGGCAAATAGCACTCTAGTCTGTTCCCAGCAAGTACAGTGTATTGGACTGAAGCGGAGCTACTGTTCTTGTCAGTTTCCTAAGCAGAGTTGAACTAGATATGGCCCGTGTGTGTAGGAAGCACAGTTCCTTTGTTCTGAGCAAGCTCACTCTTCTGGCCCTGTAGGAAACACAATAGAGTAGAAGAGTGCTCTTTTCTCAAAAGCAGAGTGTGTTTCTTGTAAGGCGAGCAAGCGTTTGTTTCCCAGTCCTAAATGGAGTTGAATCACATGCAGTTTTTGGTCCTACAAGCAAGATTTGTTTTCTGGTAAGGAAAGTCACTCTTGTGCTCCCATTGCCATACACAGTACAAATAGCACTCGAGTCTTTTCCCAGCAAGTACAGTGTATTGCACTGAAGAGGAGCTACTGTTCTTGTCAGTTTCCTAAGCAGAGTTGAACTAGATATGGACTGTGTGTGTAGGAAGCACAGTTCTTTTGTTCTGAGAATGCTCACTGTTCTGGCCCTATAGGAAACACATTAGAGTAGAAGAGTGCTATTTTCTCAATCCAGAGTGTGTTTCTTGTAAGTCGAGCTACCGTTTGTTTCCCAGTCCTAAATGGAGTTGAATCCCATGCAGTTTCTGGTCCTACCAGCAAGAGTTTTTTTCTGGTAAGAAGAGTCACTATTGTGCTCCCATTGTCATACACAGGGCAAGTAGCACTCTAGTCTGTTCCCAGCAAGTACAGTGTATTGGACTGAAGCGGAGCTACTGTTCTTGTCAGTTTCCTAAGCAGAGTTGAACTAGATATGGTCCATGTGTGTAGGAAGCACAGTTCTTTATTCTGAGCAAGGTCACTGTTCGGCCCCCATAGGAAACACAGTAGAGTAGAAGAGTGCTCTTTTCTCAAAAGCAGAGTGTGTTTCTTGTAAGGCGAGCTAGCATTTGTTTCCCAGTCCTAAATGGAGTTGAATCCCATGCAGTTTCTGGTCCTACGAGCAAGAGGTGTTTTCTGATAAGAAGAGTCACTATTGTGCTCCTATTACCATACACAGTGCAAATAGCACTCCGGTCTGTTCCCAGCAAGTACAGTGTATTTGACTGAAGAGGAGCTACTGTTCCTGTCAGTTTTTTAAGCAGAGTTGAACTAGATATGGCCCGTGTGTGTAAGAAGCACAGTTCTTTTGTTCTGAGCAAGCTCAATGTTCTGGCCCTATAGGAAACACAGGAGAGTAAAAGAGTGCTGTTTTCTCAAAAGCAGAGTGTGTTTCTTGTAAGGCGAGCTAGCGTTTGTTTCCCAGTCCTAAATGGAGTTGAATCCCATGCAGTTTCTGGTCCTACGAGCAAGAGGTGTTTTCTGATAAGAAGAGTCACTATTGTGCTCCTATTGCCATACACAGTGCAAATAGCACTCCGGTCTGTTCCCAGCAAGTACAGTGTATTTGACTGAAGAGGAGCTACTGTTCCTGTCAGTTTTTTAAGCAGAGTTGAACTAGATATGGCCCGTGTGTGTAAGAAGCACAGTTCTTTTGTTCTGAGCAAGCTCAATGTTCTGGCCCTATAGGAAACACAGGAGAGTAAAAGAGTGCTGTTTTCTCAAAAGCAGAGTGTGTTTCTTGTAAGGCGAGCTAGCGTTTGTTTCCCAGTCCTAAATGGAGTTGAATCACATGCAGTTTTTGGTCCTACAAGCAAGATTTGTTTTCTGGTAAGGAAAGTCACTCTTGTGCTCCCATTGCCATACACAGTACAAATAGCACTCGAGTCTTTTCCCAGCAAGTACAGTGTATTGCACTGAAGAGGAGCTACTGTTCTTGTCAGTTTCCTAAGCAGAGTTGAACTAGATATGGACTGTGTGTGTAGGAAGCACAGTTCTTTAGTTCTGAGAATGCTCACTGTTCTGGCCCGTTAGGAAACACATTAGAGTAGAAGAGTGCTATTTTCTCAATCCAGAGTGTGTTTATTGTAAGTCGAGCTAGCGATTGTTTCCCAGTCCTAAATGGAGTTGAATCCCATGCAGTTTCTGGTCCTACGAGCAAGAGGTGTTTTCTGATAAGAAGTGTCACTATTGCCTCCCATTGTCATACACAGGGCAAATAGCACTCTAGTCTGTTCCCAGCAAGTACAGTGTATTGGACTGAAGCGGAGCTACTGTTCTTGTCAGTTTCCTAAGCAGAGTTGAACTAGATATGGCCCGTGTGTGTAGGAAGCACAGTTCTTTTGTTCTGAGCAAGCTCACTCTTCTGGCCCTGTAGGAAACACAATAGAGTAGAAGAGTGCTCTTTTCTCAAAAGCAGAGTGTGTTTCTTGTAAGGCGAGCTAGCGTTTGTTTCCCAGTCCTAAATGGAGTTGAATCACATGCAGTTTTTGGTCCTACAAGCAAGATTTGTTTTCTTGTAAGGAAAGTCACTCTTGTGCTCCCATTGCCATACCCAGTACAAATAGCACTCGAGTCTTTTCCCAGCAAGTACAGTGTATTGGACTGAAGAGGAGCTACTGTTCTTGTCAGTTTCCTAAGCAGAGTTGAACTAGATATGGACTGTGTGTGTAGAAAGCACAGTTCTTTTGTTCTGAGAATGCTCACTGTTCTGGCCCTATAGGAAACACATTAGAGTAGAAGAGTGCTGTTTTCTCAATCCAGAGTGTGTTTATTGTAAGTCGAGCTAGCGATTGTTTCCCAGTCCTAAATGGAGTTGAATCCCATGCAGTTTCTGGTCCTACGAGCAAGAGTTGTTTTCTGATAAGAAGAGTCACTATTGCGCTCCTATTGCCATACACAGTGCAAATAGCACTCGGGTCTGTTCCCAGCAAGTACAGTGTATTTGACTGAAGAGGAACTACTGTTCCTGTCAGTTTCCAAAGCAGAGTTGAACTAGATATGGCTCGTGTGTGTAGGAAGCACAGTTCTTTTGTTCTGAGCAAGCTCACTATTCGGAAACCATAGGAAACACAGTAGAGTAGAAGACTGCTCTTTTCTCAAAAGCAGAGTGTGTCTCTTGTAAGGCGAGCTAGCGTTTGTTTCCCAGTCCTAAATGGAGTTGAATCCCATGCAGTTTCTGGTCCTATGAGCAAGAGCTATTTTCTGGTAAGATGAGTCGCTATTGTGCTCCAATTGTCATACAAAGGACAAATAGCACTGGCGTCTGTTCCCAGCAAGTACAGTGTATTGTACTGAAAAGGATCTACTGTTCTTGTCAGTTTCCTATGCAGAATTGAATTAGATATGGCCCGTGTGTGTAGGAAGCACAGTTCTTCTGTTCTGAGCAAGCTAACTGTTTTGGCCCTATGGGAAACACAGTAGAGTAGAAGAGTGCTCTTTTCTCAAAAGCAGAGTGTGTTTCTTGTAAGGCGAGCTACCATTTGTTTCCCACTCCTAAATGGAGTTGAATCACATGCAGTTTTTTGTCCTATGAGCAAGAGTTGTTTTCTGATAAGAAGAGTCACTATTGCGCTCCTATTGCCATACACAGTGCAAATAGCACTCGTGTCTGTTCCCAGCAAGTACAGTGTATTGGACTGAAGCGGAGCTACTGTTCTTGTCAGTTTCCTAAGCAGAGTTGAACTAGATATGGCCCATGTGTGTAGGAAGCACAGTTCTTTTGTTCTGAGAAAGCTCACTGTTCGGCCCCCATAGGAAACACAGTAGAGTAGAAGAGTGCTCTTTTCTCAAAAGCAGAGTGTGTTTCTTGTAAGGCGAGCTAGCATTTGTTTCCCAGTCCTAAATGGAGTTGAATCCCATGCAGTTTCTGGTCCTACGAGCAAGAGGTGTTTTCTGATAAGAAGAGTCACTATTGTGCTCCTATTGCCATACACAGTGCAAATAGCACTCGGGTCTGTTCCCAGCAAGTACAGTGTATTTGACTGAAGAGGAGCTACTGTTCCTGTCAGTTTTTTAAGCAGAGTTGAACTAGATATGGCCCGTGTGTGTAAGAAGCACAGTTCTTCTGTTCTGAGCAAGCTCACTATTCGGAAACCATAGGAAACACAGTAGAGTAGAAGACTGCTCTTTTCTCAAAAGCAGAGTGTGTGTCTTGAAAGGCGAGCTAGCATTTGTTTCCCAGTCCTAAATGGTGTTGAATCACATGAGGTTTTTGGTCCTACAAGCAAGGTTTGTTTTCTGGTAAGGAAAGTCACTATTGTGCTCCCATTGCCATACACAGTGCAAATAGCACTCAAGTGTGTTCCCAGCAAGTACAGTGTATTGGACTGGAGTGGAGCTACTGTTCTTTTCAGTTTCCTAAGCAGAATTGAACTAGATATGTACCGTGTGTAAGAAGCACAGTTCTTTTGTTTTGAGAATGCTCACTGTTCTGGCCCTATAGGAAGCACATTAGAGTAGAAGAGTGCTGTTTTCTCAATCCAGAGTGTGTTTCTTGTAAGTCGAGCTACCGTTTGTTTCCCAGTCCTAACTGGAGTTGAATCCCATGCAGTTTCTGGTCCTACCACCAAGAGTTTTTTTTCTGGTAAGAAGAGTCACTATTGTGCTCCCATTGTCATACACAGGGCAAATAGCACTGGCGTCTGTTCCCAGCATATACAGTGTACTGGACTGAAGAGGATCTACGGTTCTTTTCAGTTTCCTAAGCAGAATTGAACTAAATATGGCAGTATTTGTATGAAGCACAGTTCTTTTGTTCTGAGCAAGCTCACTGTTCTGGCCCTATAGGAAACACAGTAGAGTAGAAGAGTGCTCTTTTGTCAAAAGCAGAGTGTGTTTCTTGTAAGGCGAGCTAGCGTTTTTTCCCAGTCCTAAATGGAGTTGAATCACATGCAGTTTTTGGTCCTACGAGCATGAGTTGTTTTCTGGTAAGGAAAGTCAGTATTGCATTCCCATTGCCATACACAGAGCAAATAGCACTCGCATCTATTCCCAGCAAGTACAGTGTATTGGACTGAAGCAGAGCTACTGTTCTTGTCAATTTCCTAAGCAGAGTTGAACTAGATATGGCCCCTGTGTGTGGGAAGCCCAGTTCTTTTGTTCTGACCAAGCTCACTGTTCGGAACCCAAAGAAACACAGTAGAGTAGAAGAGTGCTCTTTTCTCAAAAGCAGAGTGTGTTTCTTGAAAGGCGAGCTAGCGTTTGTTTCCCAGTCCTAAATGGAGTTGAATCCCATGCAGTTTCTGGTCCTATGAGCAAGAGCTAAATTCTGGTAAGATGAGTCACTATTGTGCTCCAATTGTCATACAAAGGACAAATAGCACTGGCGTCTGTTCCCAGCAAGTACAGTGTATTGTACTGAAAAGGATCTACTGTTCTTGTCAGTTTCCTAAGCAGAATTGAATTAGATATGGCCCGTGTGTGTAGGAAGCACAGTTCATCTGTTCTGAGCAAGCTAACTGTTTTGGCCCTATGGGAAAGACAGTAGAGTAGAAGAGTGCTCTTTTCTCAAAAGCAGAGTGTGTTTCTTGTAAGGCGAGCTAGCGTTTGTTTCCCAGTCCTAAATGGAGTTGAATCACATGCAGTTTTTGTTCCTACAAGCAAGATTTGTTTTCTGAAAAGGAAAGACACTATTGGGCTCCCATTGCCATACACAGTGCAAAAAGCACTCGCGTCTGTTCCCAGCAAGTACGGTGTATTGGACTGAAGAGGAGCTACTGTTCCTGTCAGTTTCCTAAGCAGAGTTGAATTAGATATGGCCCGTGTGTGTATGAAGGACAGTTCTTTTTTTCTGAGCAAGCTCACTATTCGGACACCATAGGAAACACAGTAGAGTACAAGACTGCTCTTTTCTCAAAAGCAGAGTGTGTTTCTTGTAAGGCGAGCTAGCGTTTGTTTCCCAATCCTAAATGGAGTTGAATCCCATGCAGTTTCTGGTCCTACGAGCAAGAGGTGTTTTCTGATAAGAAGTGTCACTATTGCCTCCCATTGTCATACACAGGGCAAATAGCACTCTAGTCTGTTCCCAGCAAGTACAGTGTATTGGACTGAAGCGGAGCTACTGTTCTTGTCAGTTTCCTAAGCAGAGTTGAACTAGATATGGCCCGTGTGTGTAGGAAGCACAGTTCCTTTGTTCTGAGCAAGCTCACTCTTCTGGCCCTGTAGGAAACACAATAGAGTAGAAGAGTGCTCTTTTCTCAAAAGCAGAGTGTGTTTCTTGTAAGGCGAGCTAGCGTTTGTTTCCCAGTCCTAAATGGAGTTGAATCACATGCAGTTTTTGGTCCTACAAGCAAGATTTGTTTTCTGGTAAGGAAAGTCACTCTTGTGCTCCCATTGCCATACACAGTGCAAATATCACTCAAGTGTGTTCCCAGCAAGTACAGTGTATTGGACTGGAGTGGAGCTACTGTTCTTTTCAGTTTCCTAAGCAGAATTGAACTAGATATGTACCGTGTGTAGGAAGCACAGTTCTTTTGTTCTGAGAATGCTCACTGTTCTGGCCCTATAGGAAACACATTAGAGTAGAAGAGTGCTGTTTTCTCAATCCAGAGTGTGTTTCTTGTAAGTCGAGCTACCGTTTGTTTCCCAGTCCTAAATGGAGTTGAATCCCATGCAGTTTCTGGTCCTACCAGCAAGAGTTTTTTTCTGGTAGGAAGAGTCACTATTGTGCTCCCATTGTCATACACAGGGCAAGTAGCACTCTAGTCTGTTCCCAGCAAGTACAGTGTATTGGACTGAAGCGGAGCTACTGTTCTTGTCAGTTTCCTAAGCAGAGTTGAACTAGATATGGTCCATGTGTGTAGGAAGCACAGTTCTTTGTTCTGAGCAAGGTCACTGTTCGGCCCCCATAGGAAACACAGTAGAGTAGAAGAGTGCTCTTTTCTCAAAAGCAGAGTGTGTTTCTTGTAAGGCGAGCTAGCATTTGTTTCCCAGTCCTAAATGGAGTTGAATCCCATGCAGTTTCTGGTCCTACGAGCAAGAGGTGTTTTCTGATAAGAAGAGTCACTATTGTGCTCCTATTGCCATACACAGTGCAAATAGCACTCGGGTCTGTTCCCAGCAAGTACAGTGTATTTGACTGAAGAGGAGCTACTGTTCCTGTCAGTTTTTTAAGCAGAGTTGAACTAGATATGGCCCGTGTGTGTAAGAAGCACAGTTCTTTTGTTCTGAGCAAGCTCAATGTTCTGGCCCTATAGGAAACACAGGAGAGTAAAAGAGTGCTGTTTTCTCAAAAGCAGAGTGTGTTTCTTGCAAGGCGAGCTAGCGTTTGTTTCCCATTCCTAAATGGAGTTGAATCCCATGCAGTTTCTGGTCCTACGAACAAGAGGTGTTTTCTGATAAGAAGAGTCACTATTGTGCTCCTATTGCCATACACAGTGCAAATAGCACTCCGGTCTGTTCCCAGCAAGTACAGTGTATGTGACTGAAGAGGAGCTACTGTTCCTGTCAGTTTTTTAAGCAGAGTTGAACTAGATATGGCCCGTGTGTGTAAGAAGCACAGTTCTTCTGTTCTGAGCAAGCTCACTATTCGGAAACCATAGGAAACACAGTAGAGTAGAAGACTGCTCTTTTCTCAAAAGCAGAGTGTGTGTCTTGAAAGGCGAGCTAGCATTTGTTTCCCAGTCCTAAATGGTGTTGAATCCCATGAGGTTTTTGGTCCTACAAGCAAGGTTTGTTTTCTGGTAAGGAAAGTCACTATTGTGCTCCCATTGCCATACACAGTGCAAATAGCACTCAAGTGTGTTCCCAGCAAGTACAGTGTATTGGACTGGAGTGGAGCTACTGTTCTTTTCAGTTTCCTAAGCAGAATTGAACTAGACATGTACCGTGTGTAAGAAGCACAGTTCTTTTGTTTTGAGAATGCTCACTGTTCTGGCCCTATAGGAAGCACATTAGAGTAGAAGAGTGCTGTTTTCTCAATCCAGAGTGTGTTTCTTGTAAGTCGAGCTACCGTTTGTTTCCCAGTCCTAACTGGAGTTGAATCCCATGCAGTTTCTGGTCCTACCACCAAGAGTTTTTTTTCTGGTAAGAAGAGTCACTATTGTGCTCCCATTGTCATACACAGGGCAAATAGCACTGGCGTCTGTTCCCAGCATATACAGTGTACTGGACTGAAGAGGATCTACGGTTCTTTTCAGTTTCCTAAGCAGAATTGAACTAAATATGGCAGTATTTGTATGAAGCACAGTTCTTTTGTTCTGAGCAAGCTCACTGTTCTGGCCCTATAGGAAACACAGTAGAGTAGAAGAGTGCTCTTTTGTCAAAAGCAGAGTGTGTTTCTTGTAAGGCGAGCTAGCGTTTTTTCCCAGTCCTAAATGGAGTTGAATCACATGCAGTTTTTGGTCCTACGAGCATGAGTTGTTTTCTGGTAAGGAAAGTCAGTATTGCATTCCCATTGCCATACACAGAGCAAATAGCACTCGCATCTATTCCCAGCAAGTACAGTGTATTGGACTGAAGCAGAGCTACTGTTCTTGTCAATTTCCTAAGCAGAGTTGAACTAGATATGGCCCCTGTGTGTGGGAAGCCCAGTTCTTTTGTTCTGACCAAGCTCACTGTTCGGAACCCAAAGAAACACAGTAGAGTAGAAGAGTGCTCTTTTCTCAAAAGCAGAGTGTGTTTCTTGAAAGGCGAGCTAGCGTTTGTTTCCCAGTCCTAAATGGAGTTGAATCCCATGCAGTTTCTGGTCCTATGAGCAAGAGCTAAATTCTGGTAAGATGAGTCGCTATTGTGCTCCAATTGTCATACAAAGGACAAATAGCACTGGCGTCTGTTCCCAGCAAGTACAGTGTATTGTACTGAAAAGGATCTACTGTTCTTGTCAGTTTCCTAAGCAGAATTGAATTAGATATGGCCCGTGTGTGTAGGAAGCACAGTTCATCTGTTCTGAGCAAGCTAACTGTTTTGGCCCTATGGGAAAGACAGTAGAGTAGAAGAGTGCTCTTTTCTCAAAAGCAGAGTGTGTTTCTTGTAAGGCGAGCTAGCGTTTGTTTCCCAGTCCTAAATGGAGTTGAATCACATGCAGTTTTTGTTCCTACAAGCAAGATTTGTTTTCTGAAAAGGAAAGACACTATTGGGCTCCCATTGCCATACACAGTGCAAAAAGCACTCGCGTCTGTTCCCAGCAAGTACGGTGTATTGGACTGAAGAGGAGCTACTGTTCCTGTAAGTTTCCTAAGCAGAGTTGAATTAGATATGGCCCGTGTGTGTATGAAGGACAGTTCTTTTTTTCTGAGCAAGCTCACTATTCGGACACCATAGGAAACACAGTAGAGTACAAGACTGCTCTTTTCTCAAAAGCAGAGTGTGTTTCTTGTAAGGCGAGCTAGCGTTTGTTTCCCAATCCTAAATGGAGTTGAATCCCATGCAGTTTCTGGTCCTACGAGCAAGAGGTGTTTTCTGATAAGAAGTGTCACTATTGCCTCCCATTGTCATACACAGGGCAAATAGCACTCTAGTCTGTTCCCAGCAAGTACAGTGTATTGGACTGAAGCGGAGCTACTGTTCTTGTCAGTTTCCTAAGCAGAGTTGAACTAGATATGGCCCGTGTGTGTAGGAAGCACAGTTCCTTTGTTCTGAGCAAGCTCACTCTTCTGGCCCTGTAGGAAACACAATAGAGTAGAAGAGTGCTCTTTTCTCAAAAGCAGAGTGTGTTTCTTGTAAGGCGAGCTAGCGTTTGTTTCCCAGTCCTAAATGGAGTTGAATCACATGCAGTTTTTGGTCCTACAAGCAAGATTTGTTTTCTGGTAAGGAAAGTCACTCTTGTGCTCCCATTGCCATACACAGTACAAATAGCACTCGAGTCTTTTCCCAGCAAGTACAGTGTATTGGACTGAAGAGGAGCTACTGTTCTTGTCAGTTTCCTAAGCAGAGTTGAACTAGATATGGACTGTGCGTGTAGGAAGCACAGTTCTTTAGTTCTGAGAATGCTCACTGTTCTGGCCCGTTAGGAAACACATTAGAGTAGAAGAGTGCTGTTTTCTCAATCCAGAGTGTGTTTATTGTAAGTCGAGCTAGCGATTGTTTCCCAGTCCTAAATGGAGTTGAATCCCATGCAGTTTCTGGTCCTACGAGCAAGAGTTGTTTTCTGATAAGAAGAGTCACTATTGCGCTCGTATTGCCATACACAGTGCAAATAGCACTCGTGTTTGTTCCCACAAGTACAGTGTATTGGACTGAAGCAGAGCTACTGTTCTTGTCAGTTTCCTAAGCAGAGTTGAACTAGATATGGCCCGTGTGTGTAGGAAGCACAGTTCTTTTGTTCTGAGAAAGCTCACTGTTCGGACCCCATAGGAAACACAGTAGAGTAGAAGAGTGCTCTTTTCTCAAAAGCAGAGTGTGTTTCTTGTAAGGCGAGCTAGTGTTTGTTTCCCAGTCAGAAATGGAGTTGAATCCCATGCAGTTTCTGGTTCTACGAGCAAGAGGTGTTTTCTGATAAGAAGAGTCACTATTGCGCTCCTATTGCCATACACAGTACAAATAGCACTCGTGTCTGTTCCCAGCAAGTACAGTGTATTGGACTGAAGCGGAGCTACTGTTCTTGTCAGTTTCCTAAGCCGAGTTGAACTAGATATGGCCCGTGTGTGTAGGAAGCACAGTTCTTTTGTTCTGAGCAAGCTCACTGTTCAGCCCCCATAGGAAACACAGTAGAGTAGAAGAGTGCTCTTTTCTCAAAAGCAGAGTGTGTTTCTTGTAAGGCGAGCTACCATTTGTTTCCCACTCCTAAATGGAGTTGAATCACATGCAGTTTTTTGTCCTACGAGCAAGAGTTGTTTTCTGATGAGAAGAGTCACTATTGCGCTCCTATTGCCATACACAGTGCAAATAGCACTCGCGTCTGTTCCCAGCTAGCACAGTGTATTGGACTGAAGAGGATCTACTGTTCTTTTCAGTTTCCTAAGCAGAATTGAACTAGATATGGCAGTATTTGTATGAAGCACAGTTCTTTTCTTCTGAGCAAGCTCACTGTTCTGGCCCTATAGGAAACACAGTAGAGTAGAAGAGTGCTCTTTTGTCAAAAGCAGAGTGTGTTTCTTGTAAGGCAAGCTAGCGTTTTTTCCCAGTCCTAAATGGAGTTGAATCACGTGCAGTTTTTGGTCCTACGAGCATGAGTTGTTTTCTGGTAAGGAAAGTCACCTTTGCGCTCCCATTGCCATACACAGTGCAAATAGCACTCGCATCTGTTCCCAGCAAGTACAGTGCATTGGACTGAAGCGGAGCTACTGTTCTTGTCAGTTTCCTAAGCAGAGTTGAACTAGATATGGCCCGTGTGTGTAGGAAGCACAGTTCTTTTGTTCTGAGCAAGCTCACTGTTTGGACCCCATAGGAAACACAGTAGAGTAGAAGAGTGCTCTTTTTTCAAAAGCAGAGTGTGTTTCTTGTAAGGCGAGCTAGCATTTGTTTCCCAGTCCTAAATGGAGTTGAATCCCATGCAGTTTTTGTTCCTACAAGCAAGATTTGTTTTCTGAAAAGGAAAGACACTATTGGGCTCCCATTGCCATACACAGTGCAAAAAGCACTCGTGTCTGTTCCCAGCAAGTACGGTGTATTGGACTGAAGAGGAGCTACTGTTCCTGTCAGTTTCCTAAGCAGAGTTGAACTAGATATGGCCCGTGTGTGTAGGAAGGACAGTTCTTTTTTTCTGAGCAAGCTCACTATTCGGACACCATAGGAAACACAGTAGAGTACAAGACTGCTCTTTTCTCAAAAGCAGAGTGTGTTTCTTGTAAGGCGAGCTAGCGTTTGTTTCCCAATCCTAAATGGAGTTGAATCCCATGCAGTTTCTGGTCCTACGAGCAAGAGGTGTTTTCTGATAAGAAGTGTCACTATTGCCTCCCATTGTCATACACAGGGCAAATAGCACTCTAGTCTGTTCCCAGCAAGTACAGTGTATTGGACTGAAGCGGAGCTACTGTTCTTGTCAGTTTCCTAAGCAGAGTTGAACTAGATATGGCCCGTGTGTGTAGGAAGCACAGTTCTTTTGTTCTGAGCAAGCTCACTCTTCTGGCCCTGTAGGAAACACAATAGAGTAGAAGAGTGCTCTTTTCTCAAAAGCAGAGTGTGTTTCTTGTAAGGCGAGCTAGCGTTTGTTTCCCAGTCCTAAATGGAGTTGAATCACATGCAGTTTTTGGTCCTACAAGCAAGATTTGTTTTCTTGTAAGGAAAGTCACTCTTGTGCTCCCATTGCCATACCCAGTACAAATAGCACTCGAGTCTTTTCCCAGCAAGTACAGTGTATTGGACTGAAGAGGAGCTACTGTTCTTGTCAGTTTCCTAAGCAGAGTTGAACTAGATATGGACTGTGTGTGTAGGAAGCACAGTTCTTTTGTTCTGAGAATGCTCACTGTTCTGGCCCTATAGGAAACACATTAGAGTAGAAGAGTGCTGTTTTCTCAATCCAGAGTGTGTTTATTGTAAGTCGAGCTAGCGATTGTTTCCCAGTCCTAAATGGAGTTGAATCCCATGAGGTTTCTGGTCCTACGAGCAAGAGTTGTTTTCTGATAAGAAGAGTCACTATTGCGCTCCTATTGCCATACACAGTGCAAATAGCACTCGGGTCTGTTCCCAGCAAGTACAGTGTATTTGACTGAAGAGGAACTACTGTTCCTGTCAGTTTCCGAAGCAGAGTTGAACTAGATATGGCTCGTGTGTGTAGGAAGCACAGTTCTTTTGTTCTGAGCAAGCTCACTATTCGGAAACCATAGGAAACACAGTAGAGTAGAAGACTGCTCTTTTCTCAAAAGCAGAGTGTGTCTCTTGTAAGGCGAGCTAGCGTTTGTTTCCCAGTCCTAAATGGAGTTGAATCCCATGCAGTTTCTGGTCCTATGAGCAAGAGCTATTTTCTGGTAAGATGAGTCGCTATTGTGCTCCAATTGTCATACAAAGGACAAATAGCACTGGCGTCTGTTCCCAGCAAGTACAGTGTATTGTACTGAAAAGGAACTACTGTTCTTGTCAGTTTCCTATGCAGAATTGAATTAGATATGGCCCGTGTGTGTAGGAAGCACAGTTCTTCTGTTCTGAGCAAGCTTACTGTTTTGGCGCTATGGGAAACACAGTAGAGTAGAAGAGTGCTCTTTTCTCAAAAGCAGAGTGTGTTTCTTGTAAGGCGAGCTACCATTTGTTTCCCACTCCTAAATGGAATTGAATCACATGCAGTTTTTTGTCCTATGAGCAAGAGTTGTTTTCTGATAAGAAGAGTCACTATTGCGCTCCTATTGCCATACACAGTGCAAATAGCACTCGCGTCTGTTCCCAGCTAGCACAGTGTATTGGACTGAAGAGGATCTACTGTTCTTTTCAGTTTCCTAAGCAGAATTGAACTAGATATGGCAGTATTTGTATGAAGCACAGTTCTTTTGTTCTAAGCAAGCTCACTGTTCTGGCCCTATAGGAAACACAGTAGAGTAGAAGAGTGCTCTTTTGTCAAAAGCAGAGTGTGTTTCTTGTAAGGCGAGCTAGCGTTTTTTCCCAGTCCTAAATGGAGTTGAATCACATGCAGTTTTTGGTCCTACGAGCATGAGTTGTTTTCTAGTAAGGAAAGTCACCTTTGCGCTCCCATTGCCATACACAGTGCAAATAGCACTCGCATCTGTTCCCAGCAAGTACAGTGTATTGGACTGAAGCGGAGCTACTGTTCTTGTCAGTTTCCTAAGCAGAGTTGAACTAGATATGGCCCGTGTGTGTAGGAAGCACAGTTCTTTTGTTCTGAGCAACTCACTGTTCGGACCCCATGGGAAACACAGTAGAGTAGAAGAGTGCTCTTTTCTCAAAAGCAGAGTGTGTTTCTTGTAAGGCGAGCTACCATTTGTTTCCCAGTCCCAAATGGAGTTGAATTACATGCAGTTTCTTGTCCTACGAGCAAGAGTTGTTTTCTGGTAAGAAGAGTCACTATTGTGCTCCCATTGTCATACACAGGGCAAATAGCACTCGGGTCTGTTCCCAGCAAGTACAGTGTATTTGACTGAAGAGGAGCTACTGTTCCTGTCAGTTTTTTAAGCAGAGTTGAACTAGATATGGCCCGTGTGTGTAAGAAGCACATTTCTTCTGTTCTGAGCAAGCACACTATTCGGAAACCATAGGAAACACAGTAGAGTAGAAGACTGCTCTTTTCTCAAAAGCAGAGTGTGTTTCTTGTAAGGCGAGCTAGCGTTTGTTTCCCAGTGCTAAATGGAGTTGAATCCCATGCAGTTTCTGGTCCTACGAGCAAGAGGTGTTTACTGATAAGAAGTGTCACTATTGCGCTCCCATTGTCATACACAGGGTAAATAGCACTCGCGTCTGTTCCCAGCAACTACAGTGTATTGGACTGAAGCGGAGCTACTGTTCTTGTCAGTTTCCTAAGCAGAGTTGAACTAGATATGGCCCGTGTGTGTAGGAAAAACAGTTCTTTTGTTCTGAGCAAGCTCACTGTTCGGACCCCATTGGAAACAGAGTAGAGTAGAAGAGTGCTCTTTTCTCAAAAGCAGAGTGTGTGTCTTGAAAGGCGAGCTAGCGTTTGTTTCCCAGTCCTAAATGGTGTTGAATCACATGAGGTTTTTCGTCCTACAAGCAAGGTTTGTTTTCTGGTAAGGAAAGTCACTATTGTGCTCCCATTGCCATACACAGTGCAAATAGCACTCGTGTCTGTTCCCAGCAAGTACAGTGTATTGGACTGAAGCGGAGCTACTGTTCTTGTCAGTTTCCTAAGCAGAGTTGAACTAGATATGGCCCGTGTGTGTAGGAAGCACAGTTCTTTTGTTCTGAGCAAGCTCACTGTTCGGCCCCCATAGGAAACACAGTAGAGTAGAAGAGTGCTCTTTTCTCAAAAGCAGAGTGTGTTTCTTGTAAGGCGAGCTAGTGTTTGTTTCCCTGTCAGAAATGGAGTTGAATTGCATGCAGTTTCTGGTCCTACAAGCAAGAGGTGTTTTCTGATAAGAAGAGTCACTATTGTGTTCCTATTGCCATACACAGTGCAAATAGCACTCGTGTCTGTTCCCAGCAAGTACAGTGTATTGGACTGAAGCGGAGCTACTGTTCTTGTCAGTTTCCTAAGCAGAGTTGAACTAGATATGGCCCGTGTGTGTAGGAAAAACAGTTCTTTTGTTCTGAGCAAGCTCACTGTTCGGACCCCATTGGAAACAGAGTAGAGTAGAAGAGTGCTCTTTTCTCAAGAGCAGAGTGTGTGTCTTGAAAGGCGAGCTAGCATTTGTTTCCCAGTCCTAAGTGGTGTTGAATCACATGAGGTTTTTGGTCCTACAAGCAAGGTTTGTTTTCTGGTAAGGAAAGTCACTATTGTGCTCCCATTGCCATACACAGTGCAAATATCACTCAAGTGTGTTCCCAGCAAGTACAGTGTATTGGACTGGAGTGGAGCTACTGTTCTTTTCAGTTTCCTAAGCAGAATTGAACTAGATATGTACCGTGTGTAGGAAGCACAGTTCTTTTGTTCTGAGAATGCTCACTGTTCTGGCCCTATAGGAAGCACATTAGAGTAAAGAGTGCTGTTTTCTCAATCCAGAGAGTGTTTCTTGTAAGTCGAGCTACCGTTTGTTTCCCAGTCCTAACTGGAGTTGAATCCCATGCAGTTTCTGGTCCTACCACCAAGAGTTTTTTTTCTGGTAAGAAGAGTCACTATTGTGCTCCCATTGTCATACACAGGGCAAATAGCACTGGCGTCTGTTCCCAGCATATGCAGTGTACTGGACTGAAGAGGATCTACTGTTCTTTTCAGTTTCCTAAGCAGAATTGAACTAAATATGGCAGTATTTGTATGAAGCACAGTTCTTTTGTTCTGAGCAAGCTCACTGTTCTGGCCCTATAGGAAACACAGTAGAGTAGAAGAGTGCTCTTTTGTCAAAAGCAGAGTGTGTTTCTTGTAAGGCGAGCTAGCGTTTTTTCCCAGTCCTAAATGGAGTTGAATCACATGCAGTTTTTGGTCCTACGAGCATGAGTTGTTTTCTGGTAAGGAAAGTCACTATTGCATTCCCATTGCCATACACAGTGCAAATAGCACTCGCATCTATTCCCAGCAAGTACAGTGTATTAGACTGAAGCAGAGCTACTGTTCTTGTCAATTTCCTAAGCAGAGTTGAACTAGATATGGCCCCTGTGTGTGGGAAGCCCAGTTCTTTTGTTCTGACCAAGCTCACTTTTCAGAACCCAAAGAAACACAATAGAGTAGAAGAGTGCTTTTTTCTCAAAAGCAGAGTGTGTTTCTTGAAAGGCGAGCTAGCGTTTGTTTCCCACTCCTAAATGGAGTTGAATCCCATGCAGTTTTTTGTCCTACGAGCAAGAGGTGTTTTCTGATAAGAAGAGTCACTATTGCGCTCCTATTGCCATACACAGTGCAAATAGCACTCGCGTCTGTTCCCAGCTAGCACAGTGTATTGGACTGAAGAGGATCTACTGTTCTTTTCAGTTTCCTAAGCAGAATTGAACTAGATATGGCAGTATTTGTATGAAGCACAGTTCTTTTGTTCTGAACAAGCTCACTGTTCTGGCCCTATAGGAAACACAGTAGAGTAGAAGAGTGCTCTTTTCTCAAAAGCAAAGTGTGTTTCTTGTAAGGCGAGCTAGTGTTTGTTTCCCATTCCTAAATAGAGTTGAATCACATGCAGTTTCTGGTCCTACGAGCAAGAGTTGTTTTCTAGTAAGAAGAGTCACTATTGCACTGCCATTACCATACACAGGACAAATAGCACTGTCGTCTGTTCCCAGGAAGAACAGTGTATTTGACTGAAGAGGATCTACTGTTCTTGTCAGTTTTTTAAGCAGAGTTGAACTAGATATGGCCCGTGTGTGTAAGAAGCACAGTTCTTCTGTTCTGAGCAAGCTCACTATTCAGAAACCATAGGAAACACAGTAGAGTAGAAGACTGCTCTTTTCTCAAAAGCAGAGTGTGTTTCTTGTGAGGCGAGCTAGCGTTTGTTACCCAGTCCTAAATGGAGTTGAATCCCATGCAGTTTCTGGTCCTACGAGCAAGAGGTGTTTTCTGATAAGAAGAGTCACTATTGCGCTCCTATTGCCATACACAGTGCAAATAGCACTCGTGTCTGTTCCCAGCAAGTACAGTGTATTGGACTGAAGCGGAGCTACTGTTCTTGTCAGTTTCCTAAGCAGAGTTGAACTAGATATGGCCCGTGGGTGTAGGAAGCACAGTTCTTTTGTTCTGAGCAAGCTTACTGTTCGGCCCCCATAGGAAACACAGTAGAGTAGAAGAGTGCTCTTTTCTCAAAAGCAGAGTGTGTTTCTTGTAAGGCGAGCTAGTGTTTGTTTCCCAGTCAGAAATGGAGTTGAATCCCATGCAGTTTCTGGTCCTACGAGCAAGAGGTGTTTTCTGATAAAAAGAGTCACTATTGTGCTCCTATTGCCATACACAGTGCAAATAGCACTCGTGTCTGTTCCCAGCAAGTACAGTGTATTGGACTGAAGCGGAGCTACTGTTCTTGTCAGTTTCCTAAGCAGAGTTGAACTAGATATGGCCCATGTGTGTAGGAAGCACAGTTCTTTTGTTCTGAGCAAGCTCACTGTTCGGCCCCCATAGGAAACACAGTAGAGTAGAAGAGTGCTCTTTTCTCAAAAGCAGAGTGTGTTTCTTGTAAGGCGAGCTAGCATTTGTTTCCCAGTCCTAAATGGAGTTGAATCCCATGCAGTTTCTGGTCCTACGAACAAGAGGTGTTTTCTGATAAGAAGAGTCACTATTGTGCTCCTATTGCCATACACAGTGCAAATAGCACTCGGGTCTGTTCCCAGCAAGTACAGTGTATTTGACTGAAGAGGAGCTAGTGTTCCTGTCAGTTTTTTAAGCAGAGTTGAACTAGATATGGCCCAAGTGTGTAAGAAGCATAGTTCTTCTGTTCTGAGCAAGCACACTATTCGGAAACCATAGGAAACACAGTAGAGTAGAAGACTGCTCTTTTCTCAAAAGCAGAGTGTGTTTCTTGTAAGGCGAGCTAGCGTTTGTTTCCCAGTCCTAAATGGAGTTGAATCCCATGCAGTTTCTGGTCCTACGAGCAAGAGGTGTTTACTGATAAGAAGTGTCACTATTGCGCTCCCATTGTCATACACAGGGTAAATAGCACTCGCGTCTGTTCCCAGCAACTACAGTGTATTGGACTGAAGCGGAGCTACTGTTCTTGTCAGTTTCCTAAGCAGAGTTGAACTAGATATGGCCCGTGTGTGTAGGAAAAACAGTTCTTTTGTTCTGAGCAAGCTCACTGTTCGGACCCCATTGGAAACAGAGTAGAGTAGAAGAGTGCTCTTTTCTCAAAAGCAGAGTGTGTGTCTTGAAAGGCGAGCTAGCGTTTGTTTCCCAGTCCTAAATGGTGTTGAATCACATGAGGTTTTTGGTCCTACAAGCAAGGTTTGTTTTCTGGTAAGGAAAGTCACTATTGTGCTCCCATTGCCATACACAGTGCAAATATCACTCAAGTGTGTTCCCAGCAAGTACAGTGTATTGGACTGAAGCGGAGCTACTGTTCTTATCAGTTTCCTAAGCAGAGTTGAACTAGATATGGCCCATGTGTGTAGGAAGCACAGTTCTTTTGTTCTGAGCAAGCTCACTGTTCGGCCCCCATAGGAAACACAGTAGAGTAGAAGAGTGCTCTTTTCTCAAAAGCAGAGTGTGTTTCTTGTAAGGCGAGCTACCATTTGTTTCCCACTCCTAAATGGAGTTGAATCACATGCAGTTTTTTGTCCTACGAGCAAGAGTTGTTTTCTGATGAGAAGAGTCACTATTGCGCTCCTATTGCCATACACAGTGCAAATAGCACTCGCGTCTGTTCCCAGCTAGCACAGTGTATTGGACTGAAGAGGATCTACTGTTCTTTTCAGTTTCCTAAGCAGAATTGAACTAGATATGGCAGTATTTGTATGAAGCACAGTTCTTTTCTTCTGAGCAAGCTCACTGTTCTGGCCCTATAGGAAACACAGTAGAGTAGAAGAGTGCTCTTTTGTCAAAAGCAGAGTGTGTTTCTTGTAAGGCGAGCTAGCGTTTTTTCCCAGTCCTAAATGGAGTTGAATCACATGCAGTTTTTGGTCCTACGAGCATGAGTTGTTTTCTGGTAAGGAAAGTCACCTTTGCGCTCCCATTGCCATACACAGTGCAAATAGCACTCGCATCTGTTCCCAGCAAGTACAGTGCATTGGACTGAAGCGGAGCTACTGTTCTTGTCAGTTTCCTAAGCAGAGTTGAACTAGATATGGCCCGTGTGTGTAGGAAGCACAGTTCTTTTGTTCTGAGCAAGCTCACTGTTCGGACCCCATAGGAAACACAGTAGAGTAGAAGAGTGCTCTTTTCTCAAAAGCAGAGTGTGTTTCTTGTAAGGCGAGCTAGCGTTTGTTTCCCAGTCCTAAATGGAGTTGAATCACCTGCAGTTTTTGTTCCTACAAGCAAGATTTGTTTTCTGAAAAGGAAAGACACTATTGGGCTCCCATTGCCATACACAGTGCAAAAAGCACTCGTGTCTGTTCCCAGCAAGTACGGTGTATTGGACTGAAGAGGAGCTACTGTTCCTGTCAGTTTCCTATGCAGAGTTGAACTAGATATGGCCCGTGTGTGTAGGAAGGACAGTTCTTTTGTTCTGAGCAAGCTCACTATTCGGACACCATAGGAAACACAGTAGAGTACAAGACTGCTCTTTTCTCAAAAGCAGAGTGTGTTTCTTGTAAGGCAAGCTAGCGTTTGTTTCCCAATCCTAAATGGAGTTGAATCCCATGCAGTTTCTGGTCCTACGAGCAAGAGGTGTTTTCTGATAAGAAGTGTCACTATTGCCTCCCATTGTCATACACAGGGCAAATAGCACTCTAGTCTGTTCCCAGCAAGTACAGTGTATTTTTACTGAAGCGGAGCTACTGTTCTTGTCAGTTTCCTAAGCAGAGTTGAACTAGATATGGCCCGTGTGTGTAGGAAGCACAGTTCTTTTGTTCTGAGCAAGCTCACTCTTCTGGCCCTGTAGGAAACACAATAGAGTAGAAGAGTGCTCTTTTCTCAAAAGCAGAGTGTGTTTCTTGTAAGGCGAGCTAGCGTTTGTTTCCCAGTCCTAAATGGAGTTGAATCACATGCAGTTTTTGGTCCTACAAGCAAAATTTGTTTTCTGGTAAGGAAAGTCACTCTTGCGACCCCATTGCCATACACAGTACAAATAGCACTCGAGTCTTTTCCCAGCAAGTACAGTGTATTGGACTGAAGAGGAGCTACTGTTCTTGTCAGTTTCCTAAGCAGAGTTGAACTAGATATGGACTGTGTGTGTAGGAAGCACAGTTCTTTTGTTCTGAGAATGCTCACTGTTCTGGCCCTATAGGAAACACATTAGAGTAGAAGAGTGCTGTTTTCTCAATCCAGAGTGTGTTTATTGTAAGTCGAGCTAGCGATTGTTTCCCAGTCCTAAATGGAGTTGAATCCCATGCAGTTTCTGGTCCTACGAGCAAGAGTTGTTTTCTGATAAGAAGAGTCACTATTGCGCTCCTATTGCCATACACAGTGCAAATAGCACTCGTGTTTGTTCCCGCAAGTACAGTGTATTGGACTGAAGCGGAGCTACTGTTCTTGTCAGTTTCCTAAGCAGAGTTGAACTAGATATGGCCCGTGTGTGTAGGAAGCACAGTTCTTTTGTTCTGAGAAAGCTCACTGTTCGGACCCCATAGGAAACACAGTAGAGTAGAAGAGTGCTCTTTTCTCAAAAGCAGAGTGTGTTTCTTGTAAGGCGAGCTAGTGTTTGTTTCCCAGTCAGAAATTGAGTTGAGTCCCATGCAGTTTCTGGTTCTACGAGCAAGAGGTGTTTTCTGATAAGAAGAGTCACTATTGCGCTCCTATTGCCATACCCAGTACAAATAGCACTCGTGTCTGTTCCCAGCAAGTACAGTGTATTGGACTGAAGCGGAACTACTGTTCTTGTCAGTTTCCTAAGCATAGTTGAACTAGATATGGCCCGTGTGTGTAGGAAGCACAGTTCTTTTGTTCTGAGCAAGCTCACTGTTCGGCCCCCATAGGAAACACAGTAGAGTAGAAGAGTGCTCTTTTCTCAAAAGCAGAGTGTGTTTCTTGTAAGGCGAGCTAGCGTTTTTTCCCAGTCCTAAATGGAGTTGAATCACATGCAGTTTTTGGTCCTACGAGCATGAGTTGTTTTCTGGTAACAAGAGTCACTATTGCGCTCCCATTTTCATACATAGGGCAAATAGCACTGGCGTCTGTTCCCTACATATACAGTGTACTGGACTGAAGAGGATCTACTGTTCTTTTCAGTTTCCTAAGCAGAATTGAACAAAATATGGCAGTATTTGTATGAAGCACAGTTCTTTTGTTCTGAGCAAGCTCACTGTTCTGGCCCTATAGGAAACACAGTAGAGTAGAAGAGTGCTCTTTTGTCAAAAGCAGAGTGTGTTTCTTGTAAGGCGAGCTAGCGTTTTTTCCCAGTCCTAAATGGAGTTGAATCACATGCAGTTTTTGGTCCTACGAGCATGAGTTGTTTTCTGGTAAGGAAAGTAACTATTGCGCTCCCATTGCCATACACAGTGCAAATAGCACTCGCATCTGATCCCAGCAAGTACAGTGTATTGGACTGAAGCAGAGCTACTGTTCTTGTCAATTTCCTAAGCAGAGTTGAGCTAGATATGGCCCATGTGTGTGGGAAGCCCAGTTCTTTTGTTCTGACCAAGCTCACTGTTCGGAACCCAAAGAAACACAGTAGAGTAGAAGAGTGCTCTTTTCTCAAAAGCAGAGTGTGTTTCTTGAAAGGCGAGCTAGCGTTTGTTTCCCAGTCCTAAATGGAGTTGAATCCCATGCAGTTTCTGGTCCTATGAGCAAGAGCTATTTTCTGGTAAGATGAGTTGCTATTGTGCTCCAATTGTCATACAAAGGACAAATAGCACTGGCGTCTGTTCCCAGCAAGTACAGTGTATTGTACTGAAAAGGATCTACTGTTCTTGTCAGTTTCCTAAGCAGAATTGAATTAGATATGGCCCGTGTGTGTAGGAAGCACAGTTCTTCTGTTCTGAGCAAGCTAACTGTTTTGGCCCTATGGGAAACACAATAGAGTAGAAGAGTGCTCTTTTCTCAAAAGCAGAGTGTGTTTCTTGTAAGGCGAGCTACCATTTGTTTCCCACTCCTAAATGGAGTTGAATCCCATGCAGTTTTTTGTCCTACGAGCAAGAGGTGTTTTCTGATAAGAAGAGTCACTATTGCGCTCCTATTGCCATACACAGTGCAAATAGCACTCGCGTCTGTTCCCAGCTAGCACAGTGTATTGGACTGAAGAGGATCTACTGTTCTTTTCAGTTTCCTAAGCAGAATTGAACTAGATATGGCAGTATTTGTATGAAGCACAGTTCTTTTGTTCTGAACAAGCTCACTGTTCTGGCCCTATAGGAAACACAGTAGAGTAGAAGAGTGCTCTTTTCTCAAAAGCAAAGTGTGTTTCTTGTAAGGCGAGCTAGTGTTTGTTTCCCATTCCTAAATGGAGTTGAATCACATGCAGTTTCTGGTCCTACGAGCAAGAGTTGTTTTCTAGTAAGAAGAGTCACTATTGCACTGCCATTACCATACACAGGACAAATAGCACTGTCGTCTGTTCCCAGGAAGAACAGTGTATTTGACTGAAGAGGATCTACTGTTCTTGTCAGTTTTTTAAGCAGAGTTGAACTAGATATGGCCCGTGTGTGTAAGAAGCACAGTTCTTCTGTTCTGAGCAAGCTCACTATTCGGAAACCATAGGAAACACAGTAGAGTAGAAGACTGCTCTTTTCTCAAAAGCAGAGTGTGTTTCTTGTAAGGCGAGCTAGCGTTTGTTACCCAGTCCTAAATGGAGTTGAATCCCATGCAGTTTCTGGTCCTACGAGCAAGAGGTGTTTTCTGATAAGAAGAGTCACTATTGCGCTCCTATTGCCATACACAGTGCAAATAGCACTCGTGTCTGTTCCCAGCAAGTACAGTGTATTGGACTGAAGCGGAGCTACTGTTCTTGTCAGTTTCATAAGCAGAGTTGAACTAGATATGGCCCGTGGGTGTAGGAAGCACAGTTCTTTTGTTCTGAGCAAGCTTACTGTTCGGCCCCCATAGGAAACACAGTAGAGTAGAAGAGTGCTCTTTTCGCAAAAGCAGAGTGTGTTTCTTGTAAGGCGAGCTAGTGTTTGTTTCCCAGTCAGAAATGGAGTTGAATCCCATGCAGTTTCTGGTCCTACGAGCAAGAGGTGTTTTCTGATAAAAAGAGTCACTATTGTGCTCCTATTGCCATACACAGTGCAAATAGCACTCGTGTCTGTTCCCAGCAAGTACAGTGTATTGGACTGAAGCGGAGCTACTGTTCTTGTCAGTTTCCTAAGCAGAGTTGAACTAGATATGGCCCATGTGTGTAGGAAGCACAGTTCTTTTGTTCTGAGCAAGCTCACTGTTCGGCCCCCATAGGAAACACAGTAGAGTAGAAGAGTGCTCTTTTCTCAAAAGCAGAGTGTGTTTCTTGTAAGGCGAGCTACCATTTGTTTCCCACTCCTAAATGGAGTTGAATCACATGCAGTTTTTTGTCCTACGAGCAAGAGTTGTTTTCTGATGAGAAGAGTCACTATTGCGCTCCTATTGCCATACACAGTGCAAATAGCACTCGCGTCTGTTCCCAGCTAGCACAGTGTATTGGACTGAAGAGGATCTACTGTTCTTTTCAGTTTCCTAAGCAGAATTGAACTAGATATGGCAGTATTTGTATGAAGCACAGTTCTTTTCTTCTGAGCAAGCTCACTGTTCTGGCCCTATAGGAAACACAGTAGAGTAGAAGAGTGCTCTTTTGTCAAAAGCAGAGTGTGTTTCTTGTAAGGCGAGCTAGCGTTTTTTCCCAGTCCTAAATGGAGTTGAATCACATGCAGTTTTTGGTCCTACGAGCATGAGTTGTTTTCTGGTAAGGAAAGTCACCTTTGCGCTCCCATTGCCATACACAGTGCAAATAGCACTCGCATCTGTTCCCAGCAAGTACAGTGCATTGGACTGAAGCGGAGCTACTGTTCTTGTCAGTTTCCTAAGCAGAGTTGAACTAGATATGGCCCGTGTGTGTAGGAAGCACAGTTCTTTTGTTCTGAGCAAGCTCACTGTTCGGACCCCATAGGAAACACAGTAGAGTAGAAGAGTGCTCTTTTCTCAAAAGCAGAGTGTGTTTCTTGTAAGGCGAGCTAGCGTTTGTTTCCCAGTCCTAAATGGAGTTGAATCACCTGCAGTTTTTGTTCCTACAAGCAAGATTTGTTTTCTGAAAAGGAAAGACACTATTGGGCTCCCATTGCCATACACAGTGCAAAAAGCACTCGTGTCTGTTCCCAGCAAGTACGGTGTATTGGACTGAAGAGGAGCTACTGTTCCTGTCAGTTTCCTATGCAGAGTTGAACTAGATATGGCCCGTGTGTGTAGGAAGGACAGTTCTTTTGTTCTGAGCAAGCTCACTATTCGGACACCATAGGAAACACAGTAGAGTACAAGACTGCTCTTTTCTCAAAAGCAGAGTGTGTTTCTTGTAAGGCAAGCTAGCGTTTGTTTCCCAATCCTAAATGGAGTTGAATCCCATGCAGTTTCTGGTCCTACGAGCAAGAGGTGTTTTCTGATAAGAAGTGTCACTATTGCCTCCCATTGTCATACACAGGGCAAATAGCACTCTAGTCTGTTCCCAGCAAGTACAGTGTATTTTTACTGAAGCGGAGCTACTGTTCTTGTCAGTTTCCTAAGCAGAGTTGAACTAGATATGGCCCGTGTGTGTAGGAAGCACAGTTCTTTTGTTCTGAGCAAGCTCACTCTTCTGGCCCTGTAGGAAACACAATAGAGTAGAAGAGTGCTCTTTTCTCAAAAGCAGAGTGTGTTTCTTGTAAGGCGAGCTAGCGTTTGTTTCCCAGTCCTAAATGGAGTTGAATCACATGCAGTTTTTGGTCCTACAAGCAAAATTTGTTTTCTGGTAAGGAAAGTCACTCTTGCGACCCCATTGCCATACACAGTACAAATAGCACTCGAGTCTTTTCCCAGCAAGTACAGTGTATTGGACTGAAGAGGAGCTACTGTTCTTGTCAGTTTCCTAAGCAGAGTTGAACTAGATATGGACTGTGTGTGTAGGAAGCACAGTTCTTTTGTTCTGAGAATGCTCACTGTTCTGGCCCTATAGGAAACACATTAGAGTAGAAGAGTGCTGTTTTCTCAATCCAGAGTGTGTTTATTGTAAGTCGAGCTAGCGATTGTTTCCCAGTCCTAAATGGAGTTGAATCCCATGCAGTTTCTGGTCCTACGAGCAAGAGTTGTTTTCTGATAAGAAGAGTCACTATTGCGCTCCTATTGCCATACACAGTGCAAATAGCACTCGTGTTTGTTCCCGCAAGTACAGTGTATTGGACTGAAGCGGAGCTACTGTTCTTGTCAGTTTCCTAAGCAGAGTTGAACTAGATATGGCCCGTGTGTGTAGGAAGCACAGTTCTTTTGTTCTGAGAAAGCTCACTGTTCGGACCCCATAGGAAACACAGTAGAGTAGAAGAGTGCTCTTTTCTCAAAAGCAGAGTGTGTTTCTTGTAAGGCGAGCTAGTGTTTGTTTCCCAGTCAGAAATTGAGTTGAGTCCCATGCAGTTTCTGGTTCTACGAGCAAGAGGTGTTTTCTGATAAGAAGAGTCACTATTGCGCTCCTATTGCCATACCCAGTACAAATAGCACTCGTGTCTGTTCCCAGCAAGTACAGTGTATTGGACTGAAGCGGAACTACTGTTCTTGTCAGTTTCCTAAGCATAGTTGAACTAGATATGGCCCGTGTGTGTAGGAAGCACAGTTCTTTTGTTCTGAGCAAGCTCACTGTTCGGCCCCCATAGGAAACACAGTAGAGTAGAAGAGTGCTCTTTTCTCAAAAGCAGAGTGTGTTTCTTGTAAGGCGAGCTAGCGTTTTTTCCCAGTCCTAAATGGAGTTGAATCACATGCAGTTTTTGGTCCTACGAGCATGAGTTGTTTTCTGGTAACAAGAGTCACTATTGCGCTCCCATTGTCATACATAGGGCAAATAGCACTGGCGTCTGTTCCCTACATATACAGTGTACTGGACTGAAGAGGATCTACTGTTCTTTTCAGTTTCCTAAGCAGAATTGAACAAAATATGGCAGTATTTGTATGAAGCACAGTTCTTTTGTTCTGAGCAAGCTCACTGTTCTGGCCCTATAGGAAACACAGTAGAGTAGAAGAGTGCTCTTTTGTCAAAAGCAGAGTGTGTTTCTTGTAAGGCGAGCTAGCGTTTTTTCCCAGTCCTAAATGGAGTTGAATCACATGCAGTTTTTGGTCCTACGAGCATGAGTTGTTTTCTGGTAAGGAAAGTAACTATTGCGCTCCCATTGCCATACACAGTGCAAATAGCACTCGCATCTGATCCCAGCAAGTACAGTGTATTGGACTGAAGCAGAGCTACTGTTCTTGTCAATTTCCTAAGCAGAGTTGAGCTAGATATGGCCCATGTGTGTGGGAAGCCCAGTTCTTTTGTTCTGACCAAGCTCACTGTTCGGAACCCAAAGAAACACAGTAGAGTAGAAGAGTGCTCTTTTCTCAAAAGCAGAGTGTGTTTCTTGAAAGGCGAGCTAGCGTTTGTTTCCCAGTCCTAAATGGAGTTGAATCCCATGCAGTTTCTGGTCCTATGAGCAAGAGCTATTTTCTGGTAAGATGAGTTGCTATTGTGCTCCAATTGTCATACAAAGGACAAATAGCACTGGCGTCTGTTCCCAGCAAGTACAGTGTATTGTACTGAAAAGGATCTACTGTTCTTGTCAGTTTCCTAAGCAGAATTGAATTAGATATGGCCCGTGTGTGTAGGAAGCACAGTTCTTCTGTTCTGAGCAAGCTAACTGTTTTGGCCCTATGGGAAACACAATAGAGTAGAAGAGTGCTCTTTTCTCAAAAGCAGAGTGTGTTTCTTGTAAGGCGAGCTACCATTTGTTTCCCACTCCTAAATGGAGTTGAATCCCATGCAGTTTTTTGTCCTACGAGCAAGAGGTGTTTTCTGATAAGAAGAGTCACTATTGCGCTCCTATTGCCATACACAGTGCAAATAGCACTCGCGTCTGTTCCCAGCTAGCACAGTGTATTGGACTGAAGAGGATCTACTGTTCTTTTCAGTTTCCTAAGCAGAATTGAACTAGATATGGCAGTATTTGTATGAAGCACAGTTCTTTTCTTCTGAGCAAGCTCACTGTTCTGGCCCTATAGGAAACACAGTAGAGTAGAAGAGTGCTCTTTTCTCAAAAGCAAAGTGTGTTTCTTGTAAGGCGAGCTAGTGTTTGTTTCCCATTCCTAAATGGAGTTGAATCACATGCAGTTTCTGGTCCTACGAGCAAGAGTTGTTTTCTAGTAAGAAGAGTCACTATTGCACTGCCATTACCATACACAGGACAAATAGCACTGTCGTCTGTTCCCAGGAAGAACAGTGTATTTGACTGAAGAGGATCTACTGTTCTTGTCAGTTTTTTAAGCAGAGTTGAACTAGATATGGCCCGTGTGTGTAAGAAGCACAGTTCTTCTGTTCTGAGCAAGCTCACTATTCGGAAACCATAGAAAACACAGTAGAGTAGAAGACTGCTCTTTTCTCAAAAGCAGAGTGTGTTTCTTGTAAGGCGAGCTAGCGTTTGTTACCCAGTCCTAAATGGAGTTGAATCCCATGCAGTTTCTGGTCCTACGAGCAAGAGGTGTTTTCTGATAAGAAGAGTCACTATTGCGCTCCTATTGCCATACACAGTGCAAATAGCACTCGTGTCTGTTCCCAGCAAGTACAGTGTATTGGACTGAAGCGGAGCTACTGTTCTTGTCAGTTTCATAAGCAGAGTTGAACTAGATATGGCCCGTGGGTGTAGGAAGCACAGTTCTTTTGTTCTGAGCAAGCTTACTGTTCGGCCCCCATAGGAAACACAGTAGAGTAGAAGAGTGCTCTTTTCGCAAAAGCAGAGTGTGTTTCTTGTAAGGCGAGCTAGTGTTTGTTTCCCAGTCAGAAATGGAGTTGAATCCCATGCAGTTTCTGGTCCTACGAGCAAGAGGTGTTTTCTGATAAAAAGAGTCACTATTGTGCTCCTATTGCCATACACAGTGCAAATAGCACTCGTGTCTGTTCCCAGCAAGTACAGTGTATTGGACTGAAGCGGAGCTACTGTTCTTGTCAGTTTCCTAAGCAGAGTTGAACTAGATATGGCCCATGTGTGTAGGAAGCACAGTTCTTTTGTTCTGAGCAAGCTCACTGTTCGGCCCCCATAGGAAACACAGTAGAGTAGAAGAGTGCTCTTTTCTCAAAAGCAGAGTGTGTTTCTTGTAAGGCGAGCTAGCATTTGTTTCCCAGTCCTAAATGGAGTTGAATCCATGCAGTTTCTGGTCCTACGAACAAGAGGTGTTTTCTGATAAGAAGAGTCACTATTGTGCTCCTATTGCCATACACAGTGCAAATAGCACTCGGGTCTGTTCCCAGCAAGTACAGTGTATTTGACTGAAGAGGAGCTACTGTTCCTGTCAGTTTTTTAAGCAGAGTTGAACTAGATATGGCCCAAGTGTGTAAGAAGCATAGTTCTTCTGTTCTGAGCAAGCACACTATTCCGAAACCATAGGAAACACAGTAGAGTAGAAGACTGCTCTTTTCTCAAAAGCAGAGTGTGTTTCTTGTAAGGTGAGCTAGCGTTTGTTTCCCAGTCCTAAATGGAGTTGAATCCCATGCAGTTTCTGGTCCTACGAGCAAGAGGTGTTTACTGATAAGAAGTGTCACTATTGCGCTCCCATTGTCATACACAGGGTAAATAGCACTCGCGTCTGTTCCCAGCAACTACAGTGTATTGGACTGAAGCGGAGCTACTGTTCTTGTCAGTTTCCTAAGCAGAGTTGAACTAGATATGGCCCGTGTGTGTAGGAAAAACAGTTCTTTTGTTCTGAGCAAGCTCACTGTTCGGACCCCATTGGAAACAGAGTAGAGTAGAACGAGTGCTCTTTTCTCAAAAGCAGATGTGTGTCTTGAAAGGCGAGCTAGCGTTTGTTTCCCAGTCCTAAATGGTGTTGAATCACATGAGGTTTTTGGTCCTACAAGCAGGTTTGTTTTCTGGTAAGGAAAGTCACTATTGTGCTCCCATTGCATACACAGTGCACATTATCACTCAAGTGTGTTCCCAGCAAGTACAGTGTATTGGACTGAAGCGGAGCTACTGTTCTTATCAGTTTCTAAGCAGAGTTGAACTAGATATGGCCATGTGTGTAGGAAGCACAGTTCTTTTGTTCTGAGCAAGCTCACTGTTCGGCCCCCATAGGAAACACAGTAGAGTAGAAGAGTGCTCTTTTCTCAAAAAGCAGAGTGTGTTTCTTGTAAGGCGAGCTACCATTTGTTTCCCACTCCTAATGGAGTTGAATCACATTCAGTTTTTTGTCCTACGAGCAAGAGTTGTTTTCTGATGAGAAGAGTCACTATTGCGCTCCTATTGCCATACACAGTGCAAATAGCACTCGCGTCTGTTCCCAGCTAGCACAGTGTATTGGACTGAAGAGGATCTACTGTTCTTTTCAGTTTCCTAAGCAGAATTGAACTAGATATGGCAGTATTTGTATGAAGCACAGTTCTTTTCTTCTGAGCAAGCTCACTGTTCTGGCCCTACAGGAAACACAGTAGAGTAGAAGAGTGCTCTTTTGTCAAAAGCAGAGTGTGTTTCTTGTAAGGCGAGCTAGCGTTTTTTCCCCAGTCCTAAATGGAGTTGAATCACATGCAGTTTTTGGTCCTACGAGCATGAGTTGTTTTCTGGTAAGGAAAGTCACCTTTGCGCTCCCATTGCCATACACAGTGCAAATAGCACTCGCATCTGTTCCCAGCAAGTACAGTGCATTGACTGAAGCGGAGCTACTGTTCTTGGTCAGTTTCCTAAGCAGAGTTGAACTAGATATGGCCCGTGTGTGTAGGAAGCACTCAGTTCTTTTGTTCTGAGCAAGCTCACTGTTCGGACCCATAGGAAACACAGTAGAGTAGAAGAGTGCTCTTTTCTCAAACAGCAGAGTGTGTTTCTTGTAAGGCGAGCTAGCGTTTGTTTCCCAGTCCT